>NW_027507758.1:9695508-9818008 GCF_037356315.1 Lithobates pipiens | reverse complement strand
GTTTTTGATGCAGTCCAGTACACACTAGATGGAGTTCCGTGCAGTTCTGTTTTTTCTGCACCAATACAGGTCAGTTCCGGTCAGTTTATGCACCCGAAACTGACCAGAAACTGACAGCATGGTGTGAACTAGAGCCCTTGGAATACATGGAAAACACTGTGCATGCATTTTTAGTGCAGAGAAAAAGCGAACAGAACTGCGTCTGGTGTGAACTGGTCCTAAGGGCTAGTTCACACCATAGAAAGGCAGTCTGGATGAGTTCCAGGGGATTTTCTGCATGCACGTTTTTGATGCGTTCCGGTGCGTTTTTGATGCGTTTTTGATGCAGTCCAGTGCATTCCCCCCCCCTCTCTTTTTTTCTTAACCTTAAGGGCCAGTTCACACCACATGCAGTCCAGTGCATTTTTTTTCTGCATCAAAAACGCATGGAAAGTAGGTTATTTGGTTTCCAATGGCATAGTTCACACCAGTGCGGTCAGTTCCAGTCCGTTCGCTGCATTTTTTCTGCACTGGACTGTACTGAAACGCTGTAAAATGCATCAAAAACGCACCAGAACGCACCTAAATGCACCAAAAACGCACTGCAACACACTTGTCCTTATTTAAGGTTAAGAGAAAAGAGGGGGGCAAAAAGCACTGGACTGTATCAAAAACGCACCAAAAACACACTGACGCATCGAAAACGTGCATGCAGAAAAACACCTGGAACGCATCCAGACTGCGTTTCTATGGTGTGAACTGCCCCTTAATAAGGATAAGTGTGATTTAGGTGCATTCTGGTGCATTCCAGTGCCTTTTTGACGCGTTTTACAGCGTTCCAGTACAGTCCAGTGTAGGTAAAATGCAGCGTGTTCTACTTTTTATTTTTTTTTCTGGTACTGGAACTGCAAGCACTGGTGTGAACCATGCCATTGAAAACCATATAACCTACTTTCCATGCGTTTTTTCATGCAGAAAAAAAAAATGCACTGCACTGCATGTGGTGTGAACTGGCCCTTAATAAGAACATGGGTGTTCCAGTGCGTTTTTGGTGCGTTCCCGTGAATTTTGGATGCGTTTTACAGCGTTCCAGTACAGTCCAGTGTAGGTAAAATGCAGCACGTTCTACCTTTTTTTTTTGTTTCTGGAACTGGAACGCACTGGAACTGCAAGCACTGGTGTGAACCATGCCATTGAAAATCATATAACCTACTTTCTATGCATTTTTGATGCAGAAAAAAAAAAAAACACGCACTGGACTGCATGTGGTGTGAACCGGCCCTTAAGAAAACGCATCTCCTTAATCAACTAACTTCAATCATCTCTGGCCATGGGTGATCCTATTTTTTTTTTTTTTTTATATATATTAGTTACTGGAAGAGCCTATTTCATCTGCTGTGTGCTTACCCTTGTGCACATGGTGAATTGCCGGAGCGTAGTAAACACCGTTTACTACGCTTCAGTTATGAATGAATACGGTGGTATCGATCACTAGACATGTGCAGAATGGAAAAATTGGTTTTGAAAACATTTGTTATGTTATCAATTTTGTTTTGTTAATCCATTTTGGAACTACCCACCATCGGCCACGAGCATTGCCCCCCCCCCCCCCGAAGTGCTGATGGGTGGCAGTGATGGGCACTGACTGGCACCGGTAGGTGACACTGATAGGCAGCACTGCTAGGTGGCACTGATGAGGCTCTGATTGGCACCACTGGTGGGCATTGATGGGTGGCACCCGTGGGCATGGATAGGTGGCACTGTTGGCTGACACTTATGTACTGGCGGGCACTGATTGGTGGGCACTGATGGGCACTGACTGGCACCGGTAGGTGACACTGATAGGCAGCATTGCTATATGTCACTGATGAGGCTCTGATTGGCACCACTGGTGGGCATTGATGGGTGGCACCCGTGGGCATTGATAGGTGGCACTGTTGGCTGACACTTATGTACTGGGGGGCACTGATTGGTGGGCACTGATGGGCACTGACTGGCACCGGTAGGTGACACTGATAGGCAGCACTGCTAGGTTGCACTGATGAGGTTCTGATTTGCACCACTGGTGGGCATTGATGGGTGGCGCCCATGGGCATTGATAGGTGGCACTGTTGGCTGACACTTATGTACTGGTGGGCACTGACTGGCACCGGTAGGTGACACTGATAGGCAGCACTGCTAGATGTCACTGATGAGGCTCTGATTGGCACCACTGGTGGGCATTGATGGGTGGCACCCGTGGGCATTGATAGGTGGCACTGTTTGCTGACACTTATGTACTGGTGGGCACTGATGAGGCTCTGATTGGCACCACTGGTGGGCATTTGATGGGTGGCACCCATGGGCATTGATAGGTGCCACTGTTTGCTGGCACTGATTGGTGGGCACTGGCAGGTGGCACTGGCAGGCAGTACCGGTGGTTACATATGAGGCGGCTTCACCTCTTCCTCTTCGGGACCGATGTCCCTTCAACAGAAGGCGGTGATCTGCTTTTTGTTTTTTCCTTGCACTATCGGCGTGAGAAAAAAAAACAAAAAAACAGTTGTCGATCTTCTGTTAACATCACGTGATCAGCTGTCAGCCAATCACAGCTGATCACGTGATGTTAACAGAAGATTGGCAACTGTTTTTTTTTTCTCACGCCGATAGTGCGAGGAGAAAGGAGAACGACCCCTTCCCCCGATCTGTGCGCGCCATTCGGGGGGCGAGGGGCGTGGCCAGCGTGGAAAGGGGAGGATGTCTATTGACGGCCTCCCGGCAAATTGGTCATTCGGCTATAGCGTGGATCTGAAAGGGGTTAACGCACCTGTGCAAGATAAAGGAAAACCTGAAAACATGGCCTGTTGGGGGTACCTGAGGACTGAGGTTGAGAACCACTGCTCTAGGAAGTTCATGAATTCTTCCTATCATTCGATAAGTGCCTGCCCATACGAGGTACGGGCAGACAGCTACACGGACCTACTGCAGGAGCCTGAGATTGCGCCCAACGTATGCTGATTGTGGGTACACCGGCTAAAAAATTGTGCATTTATTATTATTATTCGTTTTTGAAAAGGTGAATGTATCCTTTAAAAACTAGAATCGAATTTTCGTATATTCTTAAAGATTTTTTTTTTTTTTTTTTTTCCGAAGCGCACCCAACACTTTCCTCCTCCCCCACCCAGCGGCGGGCCGGTCTCCTCCGCAGAAACCTTCCATTTTTCCAATAAGCCATTTTTCAGTCAAATCCAATCTGTGAAAATTTCTTCGCTCCCCATAATAAGAAATAATTCATCGGCGCGGCCGTTCCATTTTGATTACGGCCCGGAGCTTCAATCTCCTCTCGCGTGTCTGTGTGCGCGGGAAGTCGGGACAAGGATATATCCCGGCTCGGAGTTTATGTACTGCAGCCTAAGTAGTTGCGATCCGTTGCCGGGGCCCGGCGCCGGCAGAAAATGACTTTCCATTCTCTTCCCATAACATGAATTATGCCAAGGAAAAAAAAAAAAAAACGGCGCCGGCCCCCGCCGATTTCCGGCATGAATCAGTGCGAGTATCCAATCTCGGGGCTTCCCACCGAAGCGCCACGTCCCCGGCAACGAGGAAAATTTATCAGCTTGCAGAGGTAATTTTAAAAGCGCGTGATGAATTGGACGCGCCAGCTGAAATATATTCCGGCATTGTACTCCTCCGTACAGCTGATATATTACAATCTAGAATTGGGAATATTCCCGCGGACGGCGGGGGTGATGGATAGACTGGAAATAATGCTGTCGGGGTGCCCGTAATATACTCTTATCCCTATAAATATTAAAGCCTTCCCCCGGATATCAAATCATTTTATGCGGGGACGGAACTAGAATATGTTGTGTTTTTTTTTTATTATTATTATTTCACGCCGTTTTTTTTTTTTTGCTTTTTTTAATCATTTACAAAAATGTAACGGCTTTACTCGTAACAATAGGATCCCACAGGAAGGGCTCGGAAAGGAGGAAGGGTTGGCATTAAGTAATAAATGAAGTCATTCAGTGGGCGATTATTACTAACCAGAAAACAACGCAACTGCGCTAGAGCTTCAAATGCTGTTTTTTTTTTTTTTTTTACATGATGGATTCAGCAGGCTTTTCACAGTGCTACCAGGAGGGAGACGGACAGTGGCGATCATCCCCCCCGTGCACGCATGAGACGGACAGTGGCGATCATCCCCCCGCGCACGTGGGAGACGGACAGCGGTGATCATCCCCCCCCCCGCGCACATGGGAGACGGACAGTGGCGATCATCCCCCCGCGCACGTGGGAGACGGACAGCGGTGATCATCCCCCCCCCCCCCCGTGCACGTGGGAGACGGACAGCGGTGATCCACCCCCCCCGTGCACGCGGGAGAAGGACAGCGGTGATCACCCCCCCCCCCCGTGCACGCGGGAGATGGACAGCGGTGATCATCCCCCTGGGTACGCGGGAGACGGACAGCGGTGATCATCCCCCCCGTGCACGCGGGAGAAGGACAGCGGTGATCATCCCCCCGTGCACGTGGGAGACGGACAGCGGTGATCATCCCCCCCGGGCACGCGGGAGACGGACAGCGGTGATCATCCCCCCCGTGCACGCGGGAGAAGGACAGCGGTGATCATCCCCCCCGTGCACGTGGGAGACGGACAGCGGTGATCATCCCCCCCGTGCACGCGGGAGAAGGACAGCGGTGATCATCCCCCCCGTGCACGTGGGAGACGGACAGCGGTGATCATCCCCCCCGGGCACGCGGGAGACGGACAGCGGTGATCATCCCCCCCGTGCACGCGGGAGATGGACAGTGGCGATCATCCCCCCGGGCACGCGGGAGACGGACAGCGGTGATCACCCCCCCCCCCCCCGTGCACGCGGCAGACGGACAGTGGCAATCATCCCCCTGCTCACGCGGGAGACGGACAGCGGTGATCATCCCCCCCGTGCACGCAGGAGACGGACAGTGGCGATCATCCCCCCCGTGCACGCGTGAGACGGACAGCGGCGATCATCTCCCTGGGCACGCGGGAGACGGACAGCGGTGATCATCCCCCCCACGCACGCGGGAGACGGACAGTGGCGATCATCCCCCCCGTGCACGCGGGAGAAGGACAGCGGTGATCATCCCCCCGTGCACGTGGGAGACGGACAGCGGTGATCATCCCCCCCGGGCACGCGGGAGACGGACAGCGGTGATCATCCCCCCGTGCACGCGGGAGAAGGACAGCGGTGATCATCCCCCCCGTGCACGTGGGAGACGGACAGCGGTGATCATCCCCCCCGTGCACGCGGGAGAAGGACAGCGGTGATCATCCCCCCCGTGCACGTGGGAGACGGACAGCGGTGATCATCCCCCCCGGGCACGCGGGAGACGGACAGCGGTGATCATCCCCCCCGTGCACGCGGGAGATGGACAGTGGCGATCATCCCCCCGGGCACGCGGGAGACGGACAGCGGTGATCACCCCCCCCCCCCGTGCACGCGGCAGACGGACAGTGGCAATCATCCCCCTGCTCACGCGGGAGACGGACAGCGGTGATCATCCCCCCCGTGCACGCAGGAGACGGACAGTGGCGATCATCCCCCCCGTGCACGCGTGAGACGGACAGCGGCGATCATCTCCCTGGGCACGCGGGAGACGGACAGCGGTGATCATCCCCCCCACGCACGCGGGAGACGGACAGTGGTGATCATCCCCCCCGGGCACGCGGGAGATGGACAGCGGCGATCACCCCCCCGCACACGTGGGAGACGGACAGCGGTGATCATCCCCCCCCCTGTGCACGCGGGAGATGGACAGTGGCGATCATCCCCCCGGGCACGCGGGAGACGGACAGCGGTGATCACCCCCCCCCCCCGTGCACGCGGCAGACGGACAGTGGCAATCATCCCCCTGCTCACGCGGGAGACGGACAGCGGTGATCATCCCCCCCGTGCACGCAGGAGACGGACAGTGGCGATCATCCCCCCCGTGCACGCGTGAGACGGACAGCGGCGATCATCTCCCTGGGCACGCGGGAGACGGACAGCGGTGATCATCCCCCCCACGCACGCGGGAGACGGACAGTGGTGATCATCCCCCCCGGGCACGCGGGAGATGGACAGCGGCGATCACCCCCCCGCACACGTGGGAGACGGACAGCGGTGATCATCCCCCCCCCTGTGCACGCGGGAGATGGACAGTGGCGATCATCCCCCCGGGCACGCGGGAGACGGACAGCGGTGATCACCCCCCCCCCGTGCACGCGGCAGACGGACAGTGGCAATCATCCCCCTACTCACGCGGGAGACGGACAGCGGTGATCATCCCCCCCGTGCACGCAGGAGACGGACAGTGGCGATCATCCCCCCTCGTGCACGCGTGAGACGGACAGCGGCGATCATCCCCCTGGGCACGCGGGAGACGGACAGCGGTGATCATCCCCCCCACGCACGCGGGAGATGGACAGTGGTGATCATCCCCCCCGGGCACGCGGGAGATGGACAGCGGCGATCATCCCCCCGCACACGTGGGAGACGGACAGCGGTGATCATCCCCCCCCCCCCGTGCACGCGGGAGACGGACAGCGGCGACCGATCCCTACCGCAACTGTTTTGTTTTCACTTCAGCTGTCAGCAATGGTACAATGTAGGGCTATGGAAACGAAAGATTAATTCCTCGATTAATCTATTCATTTTTTTTTGATCGATCAAAATTCTTGTACTCACCTCTCCGCCAGCTTACGGGTCTTCAGGGAGTTCCGTCGGAGATCCGGTGACGTCACGGACATCGACGTCACCGAACTCCTCCCCCCCCTTCCCCAAGTGCCTCCGTCTGCTAAGGAAGGGAAGGGGGGAGGAGTCCGGTGACGTCGAGGTTCTGATTGAAAGGGGGAGGAGCTACGCATGACGTCACCCGCTGCTGCCCTATGGAACTAACAGGATTTACATGCTGTGTTTTTATCATCTTTATGTGAGTAGTTTGTGTTTTGAACACAAAAATGAAATCTTATACTTAAGCGGTGAGCACTTGGATCTTTTCTTTCTACCCATGACCCGGCGTCCTTGCTGAGACGTGAGAGAAGTTTATGGTCCGTGTTAACCCTTTTGATACCCGCTTGCATGACCATCCGTTTAGACAGGGGTCCATGCCATAAGGTGAGAGTGATTAGACCGGAGGTGGAGGGATTGTCACGTTACTGTGGAAAAAAAATTACTTACGTCAGTGCTGCAGTTTGAATTTAAAACGTATTTGTGTGGACTGTGAAGTTAAGTCATGGATTGTGGAAACTAACTAGTGTCGGGTGATTGTATATAGTGTATACCACATTTACCGTTGACTATTGCAGAGCTGCAATGCAAGGAGATCGGCTAAAAGTAGTTGGATCTGTATGTGCGTTATAATTCATCGAAATTTGTCGATTAATCGATTAAAATTTTCGTGTTCGATTAATCAATTTTTTTTTCAACCAGTAACAGCCCTAGTACAAAGCATTGAAAAGTTATTTACTTACTTTATTCTAATTAAATCGATTTTTTTTTTAATTTTGCGCTTTTTCAATGTGAAATGTGTAAATATATATTAATATATATGTGTAAAAATATTCACTAACAAAGCAAACCAAAAAAAAAAAAAGTTCATTGTTTATCGTTTATAAAATAGATGTGAAAAAAAAAAAAAGCAGGAAAGAAATAATTAAATGGAGGAGAATAGGAAGTTAATTAAGGCTGATTAGAGTAAATGAAGGGTTATTAAATTGGTGTTACCACCAAAAAATAAAAAGTTGTTTAGAATTCTTTAAAAAAAAAAAAAAAAAAGAATTGGCAAAAAAAAATAATTTTACTGACCTCTAAATACCTGTTGCTAGGGGGTCCCTTGTAGTCTGCCTTCTTCCTTGCACGAGCTGGTGACATCACTTCCCCTCGCGCCGCACAGTCACCTGGGACCTGTCACGTGTCCCCGGTGACTGTACGGCGTATCACGACACCCTGCGCCGCTCGCACATGCGCAGTGGGTGCCTGGCTGTGAAGCCACAGCCGGGTGCCCACAGTACGCATGACAGCACCGCGAGCGGAGCGGGGAACGAGGGGGGGGTTTTGTTCCCCCCGCATCGCTGGACCCTGGGGCAGGTAAGTGTCCGATTATTAAAAGTCAGCAGCTGCAGTATTTGTAGCTGCTGACTTTTAATCTTTTTTTTTTTGGGGGTACCCCACTTTAAGTGGTTAAACAGAGGAACATTTGTTCATCCCTTTGATCTGCAGATGAAGAAACAGAAAGATACAAAAAGAAACAATGTTTCTTTTTATTTTAGTGTAGCTGAGCAATGCTGTTAATAAACATTGCCGGCTGCTTTTTTTTTTTTTGACAGCTCCAATTACCGGACTTCTTTAACACTTCAGCTGACAACATGGCAGACCCGCCGACAGCTCAAAGAACCGAGCCTGAAAGTATCGGTTTCAGGTATCGGTACATTTGCACGAGTACCGATACTTGTGGAAATACTCGGTATCGGCACCGATACTGATACCAGTATGGGAGCAAACCTAGTTGAAACCATCAGAAAAAAAATGACTTCCGTCAGTGCTTGAATTTAAAACGTATTTGTGTGGACTGTGAAGTCAAGTCATGGATTGTGGAAACTAATTAGTGTCGGGTGATTCTATATAGTGTGTATACCACATTTACCACTGACTAATGCAGAGCTGCAATGCAAGGAGATCGGCTAAAAGTAGTTGGATCTGTATGTGTGTTATAATTCATCGAAATTAGTGGATTAATCGATTAAAATTTTCGTTTTTGATTAATCAATTTTTTTTTTTCAACCAGTAACAGCCCTAGTACAAAGCATTGAAAAGTTATTTACTTACTTTATTCTAATTAAATTGATTTTTTTTTTTGCGCTTTTTCAATGTGAAATGTGTAAATATATATTAATATATATGTGTAAAAATATTCACTAACAAAGCAAACCAAAAAAAAAAAAAAAAAAGTTAATTGTTTATCGTTTATAAAATAGATGTGAAAAAAAAAAAGCAGGAAAATAATAATTAAATGGAGGAGAATAGGAAGTTAATTAAGGCTGATTAGAGTAAATTAAAGTTTATTAAGGGGTTAAACAGAGGAACATTTGTTCATCCCTTTGATCTGCAGATGAAGAAACAGAAAGATACAAAAACAGAAACAATGTTTATAAATATTTTTTAGTGTAGCTGAGCAATGCTGTTAATAAACATTGCCGGCTGCTTTTTTTTTTTGACAGCTCCAATTACAGGACTTCTTTAACACTTCAGCTGACAACAGGGGAGACCCGCCGACAGCTCAAAGAAAGTATCGGTTTCAGGTATCGGTACATTTGGGCGAGTACCGATACTTGTGGAAATACTCGGTATCGGCACCGATACTGATACTAGCATTAGAGCAACCCTAGTTGAAACCATCAGAAAAAAAATGACTTGCGTCAGTGCTACAGTTTGAATTTAAAACGTATTTGTGTGGACTGTGAAGTCAAGTCATGGATTGTGGAAACTAATTAGTGTCGGGTGATTGTATATAGTGTGTATACCACATTTGCCACTGACTAATGCAGAGCTGCAATGCAAGGAGATTGGCTAAAAGTAGTCATCGAAATTAGTGGATTAATCGATTAAAATTTTCGTTTTTGATTAATCAATTTTTTTTTTTTCAACCAGTAACAGCCCTAGTACAAAGCATTGAAAAGTTATTTACTTACTTTATTCTAATTAAATTGATTTTTTTTTTTGCGCTTTTTCAATGTGAAATGTGTAAATATATATTAATATATATGTGTAAAAATATCCACTAACAAAGCAAACCAAAAAAAAAAAAAAAAGTTAATTGTTTATCGTTTATAAAATAGATGTGAAAAAAAAAAAAAAGCAGGAAAATAATAATTAAATGGAGGAGAATAGGAAGTTAATTAAAGCGGAGGGCCACCCTGAAAAAAAAAAATATATATTAAAAATTACAAAAAAATGAAAAAAAAAAAAAATGAAAAAAAAATTTTTTTTTTACTTACCAGAAATGCCTGTTGCTAGGCACATAATCCTAATCTTCCTCTTCCTCCTCCGCGGAGATCTTCTTTCTTCTCTCCTCATCGCGATGTCTTCTGGGTAATGGGTCGCGCTGTGTTCTGGGAACTGTGTGTCCCAAGAACACAGCGCGTCCCATTCACAAAGCGCTGCGCGAGTCGCGCATGCGCAGTAGGAAACGGGCAGTGAAGCCGCAAAGGCTCCACTGCCTGTTTCCCTTAGAAGGAATGGCGGCGCCGGGACCCGAAAGCCGAGGGATGGGTCGGCCTCAGGCGGCTGACATTGCAGGCGGCCGACATCGCGGGCACCCTGGACAGGTATGTGTGCTTATTAAGTCAGCAGCTGCAGTGTTTGCAGCTGCTGACTTTAATTTTTTTTTTTTTAAACGGCCCTCCTCTTTAAGGCTAATTAGAATAAATGAAAGGTTATTAAGGGGTTAAACAGAGGAACATTTGTTCATCCCTTTGATCTGCAGATGAAGAAACAGAAAGATACAAAAAGAAACAATGTTTCTTTTTATTTTAGTGTAGCTGAGCAATGCTGTTAATAAACATTGCCGGCTGCTTTTTTTTTTTTTTTTTTTTGACAGCTCCAATTACCGGACTTCTTTAACACTTCAGCTTACAACAGGGGAGACCCGCCGACAGCTCCTCAAAGAACCGAGCCTGAAAGTATCGGTTTCAGGTATCGGTACATTTGCACGAGTACCAATACTTGTGGAAATACTCGGTATCGGCACCGATACTGATACTAGCATAACAGTTTCAAACTACATTTTGAATTTAAAATGTATTTGTGTGGACTGTGAAGTCAAGTCATGGATTGTGGAAACTAACTAGTGTCGGCTGATTGTATATAGTGTGTATACCACATTTACCGCTGACTAATGCAGAGCTGCAATGCAAGGAGATCGGCTAAAAGTAGTTGGATCTGTATGTGCGTTATAATTCATCGAAATTAGTGGATTAATCGATTCAAATTTTCGTGTTCGATTAATCAATTTATTTGCAGTGTTTGCAGCTGCTGACTTTTATTTTTATTTTTTTTAAACGGCCCTCCTCTTTAAGGCTGATTAGAATAAATGAAGGGTTATTAAGGGGTTAAACAGAGGAACATTTGTTCATCCCTTTGATCTGCAGATGAAGAAACAGAAAGATACAAAAAGAAACAATGTTTCTTTTTATTTTAGTGCAGCTGAGCAATGCTGTTAATAAACATTTCCGGCTACTTTTATTTTTTATTTTTTGACAGCTCCAATTACCGGACTTCTTTAACACTTCAGCTGACAACAGGGCAGACCTGCCGACAGCTCAAAGAACCGAGCCTGAAAGTATCGGTTTCAGGCAATCGGTACATTTGCACGAGTACCAATACTTGTGGAAATACTCGGTATCGGCACCGATACTGATACTAGTATGGGAGCAACCCTAGTTGAAACCATCAGAAAAAAAATAAACATAATCTTTGCCGCGGAGGCATGCTGGTAGTTGTAGTTCCTGGGCCTCTGAATCTTGGAGGTCGTCTGTAGAACGCTGAACGCCTCTCAGGCTTCTTTATTTCTTTATTTATTATTCTAAGCAATGCAGAAGAAAAAAAAAAAAAAAAACACGTTTCCTTCCTAATAAACAGAGTGACATTGTGCGGATATTAGGCGTTTAGTGCCAATGCAACCCCTGATTTGTAACGAAGGCGAGGTCTGGCCGGCTGACAGGAGCAGCAAGCCGTCAGGTACTCGGGAGAGAGGCGGCCCCCCAGTCCAGCTGTCGGGGATGTAATGGAAGAGCTGAGGGACGTGAACATTCATCAATCACTTCCTCTCCGTAGGTAAAGTGCCTTTTAATCAAATCATGTTGCATTAAATGAATATCTTGCTGTACAGCGCTGTCAGTGTGGAAGTGCTGGAGGCTGCCAGATAGCTGTGGGAGCTGTAAGTGCGAAAAAAAAAAAAGCCCATTCCGAGAGCCAAGATTCCACCAATCCGAACTCCATGCAGTTTGTACGGCTGCCGTTGTGCGGCACTGGGGCACTTCGGAGACAGGCTCAACGCAAAAAAAAAACTCAGATATTGGTGGGGGGGGGGGAAACAATGTTATACTATCGCAATAAAGCTGAACTCCATGCCACATCAAATACTTTTAAAATATGAAATTTTAATTTTAAATGTGAGACTGAAAAAGTTTTGGTATCAACAGGACTAGATATGGAAGGGCCAGAACTAGGAGGCGATCGGCCTTTGCTGCAGTGAGCATGCTGACAGGAGGGAAGAGCAGAGGGGGCGACCTCATCACTGTGCTGATTGCACAGCAGGTTGAGGGTGTTTTTTTTGGACCAGGCTACACCACTGCACCTATAGGGGAGGGGGCACTGCAGTGTCTGGTGCTGTTCCCGCCAAATTGGCTACTGGATATCACCATAGTTGTTGGAAACCCAGTAGTGAAGAGTAGCCAGTGTGAATGCCCAGGAGGGCTGCTAGAGGTCCTCAAAATAATTAGTACTGTTGATGGTGAGAAGGTGCCAGCCCTGCTCCTGCCACAGGTACGCTCATTTGCCCACCGTTGCTATTGTGCCGACATATATCTGCGTTCCTGTTCCTGATTTTTGCTCCTCACAACGCTGACTTTTGGTTTCTTGAACCTGGCTCGTCTGATTACCCGCTCTGGCATCCAAACCCCGGCTTCTGTTTTTTGACTAAGTTCCTGAACTGTGTTATTTTTTTTTGCCATTTCATTAAACATAATATAATATATAATATTAATAATAATAATATATATAACATAATATGCAAAGTGGTTGGAGGGAAGCTTCAGAATGGCAAAGATGTTTTTATTACAAATTATGCGAGCAGACTGCAGTTCCTCTTTAACCGCTTGCCGACCAGCCGCCGCCATTATACTGCGGTAGGCCGGCACAATCCTTTAAGTGGGATAGCAGGCACGCACGCGCCGCACTGCGGGGGTGCCAATGGTCGTGACCGATGGTCGCGATGACCGCCGGCCACAAGCGATCGCTGGCACGAGAGGCAGAACAGGGACATGTGTGTGTGTGTGTGTGTGTAAACACACAAATCCCTGTTCTGTTCTGTGAGGAGAGAGAGAGATTGTTAGTTCTTAATAGCTAGGAACAGCGATCTGTCATCTCCTATTGTCAATCCCCTCCCCGCCCATAGTTAGAACACACACAGTGAACACATTTAACCCTTTGATCGCCCCCTAGTGTTAACCCCTTCCCCGCCAGTGACATTTTTACAGTAATCAGTGCATTTTTATAGCGCTGATCGCCGTATAAATGCCAATGGTCCCAAAAATGTGTCAAAAGCGTCTGATCTGTCCGCCGCAATGTCGCAGTGCTGATAAAAATTGCAGATTGCTGCCATTACTAGTAACAAAAAAAGAAAAATGCTATAAAGCTATCCCCTATTTTGTATAACTTTTGTGAAAACCAATCAATATACAGTTATTGAGATTTTTTTATTACCAAAAATATCTCGAAGAATACGTATCGGCCTAAATTGAGAAAAAATTTGCTTTTAAAAAAAAAAAAAAATGGGATATTTATTATAGCAAAAAGTACAAAATATTGTTTTGTTTTGTTTTTTCAAAATCGTCGCTCTTTTTTTTGTTTATAGCGCCAAAAATAAAAAACCGCAAAGGTGATCAAATACCACCAAAAGAAAGCTCTGTTTGTGGGGGAAAAAAAGGACGCCGATTTTGTTTGGGTGCCACGTCGCACGACCGCGCAATTGTCAGTTAAAGCGACGCAGTGCCGAATTGCAAAAAAATGGCCTGGGTCATTCAGCAGCTGAAGTGGTTAAAGCGGGAGTCCGCCGGGAGTCCGCGTTTTTTTTTTTTTTTTTTAAAGACAGCAGCTACAAATACTGCAGCTGCTGACTTTTAAAATAGTGACACTTACCTGTCCAGCGCGCCCGCAATGTCGGCACCCGAAGCCGATCTCTCGATCGTCTCTCGGGTGCTGCCGCCGCCATCTTGGGTTTGGGAATCAGGAAGTGGAGCCTTTCGGCTTCATTTCCCGGTTCCCTACTGCGCATGCGCGAGTCGCGCTGCACAATAAGGATGGACCCGCTGCCTCTGGGATCCGTGTGTTTCCCAGCAGGCAGCGGGGGACTTTCGGAAAGGGGCGTAATCTACGCCCCTTTCCGCAGAGAGCTATCCTGGAAGTGGGTGCAGTTACCTGGATTATCCAGGTAACTGCACCCCCCTCCCCCCTGAAAGGTGCCAATTGTGGCGCCGGAGGGGGGGGGGGGATTCCAATGAGCGGAAGGTCCACTTTAGGGTGGAGCTCCGCTTTAAATAGCAGAAAGGATGTAGGCTGGATGAATAAGGCAGGTAAATGGTAACCCGGGGGGTCACTGGGGGATCAATAAGGGGCTGAAAATGAATTGAAAAGAAAAGAGCTGCCCGTGAAGTAGCAGGAGCCGCCCTGATAATAATACCCGGAACTATTTCCTCCATGTGGGGGGGTGGAGGGGGCAGCTCGCCCAGAAAATTGCCAAGAGTTGGACACTTCCGAAAAGAGAACATGCATTTCCTTAGTCTGAGGCCGCGTACACACGGGCGGACTGTTCGCCCAACTTTGTCCACTGAACAATGTTTCAGCGGACAGTCCGCTCGTGTGTGGGCTTCAGCGGACAGTTTCAGCGGACAGTCTGACGAACAAAGTTTTTCGGAATTCCCGTAAGACAGTCCTCTGAAACTTGGTTTCAGCGGACAGTCCGCTCGTGAGTAGGCTAGTTCGACAAACTAAGTTTCGCGCATGCTCAGAAAGGATTTACACGGCGAAGGTTGCATTGCAGTGTATTGGACGTCGTTTTTCTAGTCCCGTCGTACGTGCCGTTCACGTCATCGCGCACGCTTTCAGCGGACTGTTCGTTCATCGTGTGTGGTCAAGTCCGCTCATGCAAATTTTGAGCGGACTGTTTGTCGGATTGTTTGACAAACTAAGTTGGGCGAACAGTCCGCCCGTGTGTACGCGGCCTGAGAGTCTGATTGCTCTCTGCAATTTGCCCCCCCCCCCTCCCTTGCCCCCTTAGGCTAAGTTCACATCTACAGGTGTAACCGAGTGGATTCCGGGTTCCCACGTCTCGCGGGTCGGGCAGTCTGTTTATATCAGTGGGCTGCCCTACGCACGAGAAATGCAGGAAGAGAAGTCTCTGACCGTTTTCCAAAAAACCCCACCACTCCGGAAACCCATACACTTTAGCGGATGCATGATAAAGGAGTTTGGGACTTTAAATGGAATGAAGGAGATTGTGGAGGAAAATTGATGGAAAGACATTTAATAACATGCAAAGATGTAAAAATACATATCAATGGTACAAGGCAAGTAAAAAGTATCGATCACGCGTGTAAACCAATGCATCTGCATGTATAATAAACATCAAGGATACATAAGTGTAGCGGCCATAACCCATTGCAGGGCGGCCTTGACTGAATGGGCTTACCGGTTACCATCTCTTGGCCTGCTCCTCCACTTCTAGGGGTTCCCATGGTTGATACCCAACGACTTGTTTTTTTTTTTGCAGTAGAACTTTAAATCAACACAGTCTCTAAGGCTCGGTTCACACAGGGGGTGACACGACTTGCCGCGCCGCGACCTGACAAGTCGCCCCCGTTCTGTACTACAGAACCATTCTAAGAGGAGCGTCTCGAGTCGCTCCGACTTAGAAAAAAGGTTCCTGTACTACTTTTGGGCGACCTCGGGCGACTTGCATTGACTTCTATACACAAGTCGTTTGCAAGTCGCCGCTGAGGTCGCGGCAGGTCGCGGCGCGGCAAGTCGTGTCGCCCCCTGTGTGAACCGAGCCTTAGGCTCGGTTCACACAGGGGCAACACGACTTTTGGAGGCAACTTGGACGTGACTTGACGTGACTTGACCTGACGTGACTTGAGGTGACTTGGACGCGACTTACAACACTACTTTAAGTCGCCCCAGGCCAGGCGACTTGCCGTGGCCAATCAGAGAATGAGGGGAACTCCTTTTGAGAGCTGATAATTCTCTGAGAGTCGCCTCTGTATAGACGGAGATCCAACTTGGAGGCAACCTCCATTGAAATCAATGGGTGCCGGTCGCCTACAAGTCGGATTGAAGTAGTACAGGAACCTTTTCTGTAGTCAGAGCGACCTCAGTAGTGTGCATTAAGACGCCTCTCATTCACTTACATTGATTTCTACATGTTGTGCGACCTGAGGTGACTTGGGGCGACTTGAAGTCGGATCTGAGTCGCCCCTGTGTGAACCGGCACTTAGGGAACAGAGGGCACGGGGTGAAGAACTCAGGCACCTTGAACTGCAGGTCTAGCAAAGTCTCTACTTCCACCCAGAGAGTAGCCACTCGCAGCTGGGTACTTCCAGGCTGAACAGATCTCTAGCCAGAGATCATGGCAGTCAGCATGTTGACTCAAACTTGAACAAATAACTAAGGGCAACCAGGAACCTTTTTCCTCTGTACCTGGAACGTTTCCCGACTCCTTTATGGTACTGGAAAAGTATGAATTCGTTAATGTCCTTCCCAACTCAGTAACCAGGCACTTCACAGGATAAAGTGGGGGATCACAGGATGTCACTTGGGTGGCACAGTGGTGTAGTGGTTAGCACTCTCACCTAGCAGTAAAAAGGGTAGTTGGTTCAAACCCCAACCACGACACCACCTGCCTGGAGTTTGCATGTTCTCCCTGTGTATGTGTGGGTTAATTGGCTTCTGTCCAAAATTGGCCTTAGTATATGAATGGGGACCTTGGATTGTGGGCTCCTTGAGGGTAGGGATCGATGTGAGTGTGCAATGTACAGGGTGAGGGACAATTGTAGACACTCACTTAGGTTGGACTGGTGTCTTTATTCAACTTTACTAACTATGTAACTTGCCGGCCCTCCTCCGAAGAGTCCTCCCCCAGTCACTTCCACGAGCTGTGGTGCCCCTCCAAGCTGAGAGCACACCCGGACACCTTGAATCCTCCCTCAGTTACTGCGCCTCGGACCAGCTGGTTCCGAGACTCGGGAACAGACGGATCCCCACCCCAGACCAGGCAGGTCTATCAGGGGCCACCGACAGGAACATGTTTTGTGGGATGTCGAACACCCCGTGACCGGGACCCCTCACGGGACTACCCCGGTCCTGGAACCAGAACAGACCACACGGGTCTCACGAACAACTCCGGAACCCCAAACACGTGACCCACACCCGTTTAAGTACCCCTTCCCAGACTCCTCAGCGGGCCCCAGCACTCCCGCTGATTGGCTCCAAGAGGGCCAATACCCAAACATCCAACCAGACCCGGCTCTGGCCTGTCATGTGCACCTCACCATTGACACGAGACCAGGCAGAACTTCCAAACATAGCCTGGCCAGACTGGTGTTAAAGCCAACCTACGCAATCAACCCTCAGAACCTTTATTGTTCTAAGGCCAAAAACTAAATTTACAGGCGTGTGACATTTGATCCCAAATGTCATTGGCTACATAAGTATATATCAACCTGGCAACACGTGAAAAATTGGTAAATAGATTCTGTAGATTCATATATATATATATATATACAAACCTCATAATGATGGCACATTGCAATAAAAAATAAGTACAATAGAATAGTATATGCATAGTTGATGTACACGGTAAGCGGAAGTAATTGCTAGTGCAGGAGTGTATCTGCATCCTAAATTTTTCCGACGCGTTTCGTATATAAAAACTAATCGGGGGAGAAAGTTCAAGGGTGTCTACAAAGAATAAATATCGTTAAACTCATGTGGCACTAAACAGAACAGGAAAAGGCAACTATGCCAGTCCTAAATACTTACAAATGAATCAGTGCTATAAAGTATGATGAGTAGGGGGCCAAAAGGTTAGTCGGTCCCGGGAGCTGAGGCAATTGTTGAGCCGCATGGCAGTTGGGCGCACGCACAGAGCCCCCCTCCCCCCATAACGCAGGTAGCCAGACTTTATGGTGACTCCAAGTGGTGGATAAGTGGTGACTGTCAAAGAGTCTATAATAAATAAATAGGGTATCACTGTGTATTGTATAGAAGGGTTTATTAGATAAACGATATAATTGAGAAAAGTGATTTAAGGTAGAAGAGCAAAGATAAAAGTGTGTGTGTGTATATATTTATAAATATATATATATATATATATATACATATATATATTGTGTATGTATGTGTCTATGTGTGTATATATATATATATATATATATATATATATATATATATACACACATATATACACTTTTATCTTTGCTCTTCTACCTTAAATCACTTTTTTCAATTATATTGTCTATTATAATTACAGTCTTTAATTTTTATTTTTATTTTTTGGATTGTGCCTCTCTTTTTCCTCCTCTTCCTCCCTTTCCCTCTTCCCTCTCCTCCTCCCTTTTTTTTGGGGGGGGGGGGGAGTTTTAGGTTGGTTGGGTTTTTTTTTTTTTTTTTTTTTTTTTTTTTTATGTTTTTTTATTTTATTGTTTGGATTGGGTGGGGGTGGTGGGTTATAAATATTGTATCGAAGGGTTTATTAAATAAACAATATAATTGAGAAAAGTGATTTAAGGTAGAAGAGCAAAGATAAAAGTGTGTGTGTGTGTGTATAGATGTGTGTGTATATATATATATATATACTTTATATACACAGTCTTTATTTCTTTATTTTTTTTATTTTTTGGGGATTGTGCCCCTCTTTTTGCCTCCTCTTCCTCCCTTTCCCTCTTCCCTCTCATCCTCCCTTTTATTTATTTATTTGTTTATTTATTTTTTGGGGGGGGGGATTTAGGTTGGTTGGGTTTTGTTTGGGTTTTTAAAAAAAAAAAAATTATTTTTATGTTTTTTTTATTTTATTGTTTAGATGAGGTGGGGGTGGTGGGTTTTAAATATTGTATTAGAAGGGTTTATTAGATAAATTATATGATTGAGAAAAGTGATTTAAGGTAGAAGAGCAAAGATAAAAGTGTATATATACAGTCTACTCTTTAATTTTTTTTTCTTTGTTTTTACATATCTTTTTGTACAGTGTTGTATGTTTTGTCCTAAATGTAAAAAAAATAAATAATAAAAATGTAATTATAAAAAATAAAAATAAAATTGGTGACTGTCAAAGAGTTTATAATAAATAAATAGGGTGTCACTGCGCTATAAATGGTTGGTAAGACCGATTTTTGCGCTCGCTCCCGACACTCGAAGGTGTGAACCTAAGCCTAAGACAACATTAAATAATATTTCTGCCGCAAATCCATACCACTTTATTTACAAAGGAAATGCAATTATTTTTGTGTTTTTTTTTTCTGCTACAAAAATGCTGCAAAGGAAACAATAACAATAACATCTAATTGGTTTTAACGGGTTTAAAAAAATGCAGGGAAAGGAGGAGGAAGAAATCCAAAAGGGTCGAAGAGGAACAACCTTTTCTTATTTTTGTTTGTCATCCTGTGTAAGGAACAATTCTCTGATCTGCATATAAGCACTGAACAACATCGCAGCAAAGGGCTTATGATTAATGGCTACTGTTTGCCGATCGCAGTCAGTATTGTTGAGACACAAAGCTGGATACATATCATAGCCTGGACCTGAACCCAGGACCCCGGCTGCGTCCGGCAGAAGCTCTTCTCGCTGAGCCACCTGAGATGCTGGACAGCTCTCTGCCTGATTTCCTAGACCTCCTAGACCAGTGATGGTGAACCTTGGCACCCCAGATGTTTTGGAACTACATTTCCCATGATGCTCTAACACTCTGAAGTGTAGTGGAGCATCATGGGAAATGTAGTTACAAAACATCTGGGGTGCCAAGGTTCACCATCACTGTCCTAGACCAATGTTTCTCAACTTTTTTTTTTTAGCCAAGTTACCCTTTAAAATTCTGCACATCTCGAGGTACCCCATTCTAATGTGTAAAAATGAAACTAATACATAACAAATCAACATCCACACACATAGGACACCTGACGTTAGAAAATGATGAATTCTTTTAAGGGAAATACACCTTTGCACATTGGTACTGACTAGTATACAATGTTTCTCTTTTCCCTAAGTTTCTCTCCTTGGTGAGGGAGAGGGGCAGGGAATTGGCAAGCAAGGATGCTGTGCAGGCGCCTGACATCCTCCTTGATGACATCATGACGTCATTGGTTGTGTTAGGATGCCGGCAACCCAAAGGTTGTAATGGTGCATAATGAAAACCAGAGGCTTTGTGCAACTAAAAGGCAGGCTTGATCCACCTGCTGGCCTATATACAATTTGTGGGCAATTTGTTGGCACCCCCTGAAGGAACCTGAAGGCACCCTGGTTGAAAAACGCCATCTTAGACAATTTTGCCTTGTTTTACTCCACATGAGCATTGAACTCTTTGTTTCTCCCATGAACTTCCTAAATTAAGCCATGTCTCTGCACTTCCTGTTTTCCAGATTATTGTGCTCTCTCCAGTCAATATCTAGCTCTCGTCACTCCTGCTTCCATCTGTATCTCCACTCCCACTCATTACCAACCTTCGGCTTGTTCCTCAACTTCGCTTCTGCTTGATCCCAACATGCAACCCCTTATTACTAACCTTTGTCTTGTTTACTGATTATTCTCCTGCTTGATTCCTTTCTGCTACTGGTTCCAGTTTGCTCCCCTCCTGGAGGGGTGATCTTGAGGGCTGTGACCTGGTGCTAACATGCAGCAAAACCCATCCCCACCATCAGGAGTTTTGGTGAATGCTGGTTAGTGCACCTCGGGCGAGCCCACGCCATCTGCCAGGGTGACCTGCTTGTAAATCTATCCTGCAGGTCAAGCGGAGCCTCTCTCTACTGCTACAGCTACTGATCTTTGAGCCTGACCCCTGAGCGTGATAATACGGCTGTCAGACCGGAAAAGCATAGCGTAGCGTGAGGAAGCACAAAAGCTACCCCCAAACCAACTAAAACCATAAAATTAAGGGAGGGATGGTGGAAAAAAGCATCCGGCCAGTATGCCCCCAAGGCTCTGACTGACCTCCGCCAGCTGCTGCCACCCTCAACTCGGACGGGAACTCCCCCCACCTCCAAACCCACCAATCCCAGGTAAGTGCCTCTACCTAACCCTACCCCCACTCATACCGCCGCCTCACTGCCCACCCCAGTCATGCTGGCCCTCCTTCCAGTTTTACTTCCTGCTCCGGGCCATTACTTTTCAGAAATTCTGTCCCTTTGACCCCTGTTTGAGTTTCTGATACACAAGAATGATCTCTATGTGCTTTTTGATGATTCCCGCTTCCTGCCTGTGCTAGCCTCTTGCTTGTTTGATTATGATCTCAATTTTGTACCTTGTTGCTGTCAGCTTTTGCTTTTTTGCTTTTGGATGTATTTGGGGCTGCAACCTGGAAACCATCTGCAACAAAACCCCTCAACCCATGCGGGTTGCTTTGGTGAACACCAGGCAGTCCCGTAGCCCCGGGGTCTTGATACTCTTTAGGACCTACAAGCCAGAGGACTAGGTAAGAGGGGGCTGAAAAAAAAAGAGAATGAAGTTGCTCTTTAAGACATTTCTGAAATTCTGTTGGCAGGCTCCTGTTCCTGAGACCACACTTTGAGTTTCTGATAACTCTCTACTTTTTCTGATGATCCCTGTTTGCTGCCTGTGCTGACTTCTTGTTTGTTTGACCGTGATTTTGTCTCTCAGTTCTGTACCTTGTTTTGTTGCTGCCAACTGCTGCCAGTCTGGGTCTATCTGGGGGCCGCATCCTGGAGACATCAGCAGCAAAGCCCCTCACCTCTTGCAGGTTGCTTTGGTGAGCACCATGCAGTTACTTTGTTCCAGCACCTTGTTCTTCTTTAGGGAATATGTAGCGGTGTGTTCAGGGCAGTTTTTAAGGCAGGGCAAAAGGGGCAGCTATCCTGGACCCTGTCATTGTTTTGGGGCCCAAAGCAGCTGCCTCATATTTGCCAACTATCCTGGTTTAAATTCCCTGGCCCCTTGAGGTTTTAGTCCTGTGCTGTGTCCTGATATCTCAGTGTGAAGTGCTGCTACTAATGCTACCCAGCTCTGCCCTATTGTTGTGTACAGATGACTCACCTGCAGACCCGGTGTTTACATGTCAATCACCAGCATTCATATGTAAATAGCGGCGGCATTGATATGTATGTCATGCCCCCCTGAGGTCATATCCACAGTAATCTCTAGCAGCCAATCAACAAGCAGAAATCATGTGCTGTAACCACTAGCAACTAAGCAGTGAGCCATAATGTGTTCTGTAACCTCTAGCAACCAGTCAGTGAGCGTTAATGATACACTGTAACCTCTGGCAACCAATCGCAATCGCTGCCTGATCTGATTCAGTAAATGATTTTTAGTCTAGCTGCTATTTATTGTATGTCTTAGAGCAGGTGGAGAGCGAAACTGCATGGCGGGGGGGGGCAAGAAAAGTTTTGCCCGGGGTCCAATCAATATTAAAGATGGCCCTGGGTGTGCTGCCACTAGTTACTAACATCCACCATATCACTCTGCTGCCCGACCTTCATATATCACTTCAGAGACAATGAACAGTCATTTTCTTTGTTTTGTTTTTGTTTATTGGGGGGATATAACTTGGTTGGGGAAAGGGGTATATGGGATGCCCACAGATCAGATTACTTTGCCATCATATTTGTAAATTAGAACTTCGATTAAGCCTTGAAGATATGATGCACATGTAGCACTATCCACCAAAGGGGCTGCTGGTTATTTTTGGGCTTACCGTTACCCTCCGCTCTCCTTGTTGCACGTCTAGGGGATGTCCCGTGGTAGGTGGCCCAGTAACTTGAGACTGACAATAGATCCACTTGAATGGATTTTATTTGCAAAACTCAGACAATTGAACAGTCTTTCAACTTGGGATCAGAGGGTTGGAAGGGAAATTCAGGTACTCTGAGTGTCAAAGTCAAAAACACATTGAAGAATTTGCTTACTTTGATTGCATCCAGAGAATAGCCATTCGCAGCTGGATGATCACTCAGGTTGGACAGTCCCTGTCTCAAAAGGCCTAGCAGCCAACTTGGTGTTTACTCAAGAACAAGTCTCTGCCACAGACGTTGTTGTAGAAATGTAGGAAACTAAGCTTGAGAATACTTGTAGGATACCTGGATCTTTCAGCCTGCTTGGCAATATCCACAAGACCGGATTCTCTCGGTTACTATAGCCCTTCCAGGCTCTTGCTAAGAAAACCAACCCATGGTCTTCTTCTGAAGAGTCCTCCCCTGGAATGCTCAAAGTACACTGGGTCTCTCCCGAACCGGAGACAGCACCCAACCACCTCAGAATCCTCCTTTAGTTTCTTGCCTTGGGGTGGCCAGTTCCAAGGCATTAAAGCGGAGGTCCACCCTAAAGTGGACCTTCCGCTCATTGGATTCCTCCCCCCCTCCGGCGCCACAATTGGCACCTTTCAGGGGGGAGGGGGGTGCAGGTACCTGTACAGTACAGGTATCTGCACCCACTTCCGGGATAGCTCTCTGCGGAAAGGGGCGTAGATTACGCCCCTTTCCGAAAGTCCCCCGCTGCCTGCTGGGAAACACACAGATCCCAGAGGCAGCGGGTCCATCCTTATTGCACAGCGTGACTCGCGCAGTAGGGAACCGGGAAATGAAGCCGAAAGGCTCCACTTCCTGATTCCCATACCCAAGATGGCGGCGGCAGCACCCGAGAGACGATCGAGAGATCGGCTTCGGGTGCCGACATCGCGGGCGCGCTGGACAGGTAAGTGTCACTATTTTAAAAGTCAGCAGCTGCAGTATTTGTAGCTGCTGGCTTTTAAAAAAAAAAAAACGCGGACTCCCGCTTTAAAGTCGGGTGGATCCGCACCCCAGGCCATAGCCTTCCCGGGGGCTGGTCAGGAGGACCAGGACCATGTAATCAGCACATCATACTGGACCGGAACCCCGACCCACGTGACATTTGCATCTTATGTACCCTCTCCCAGAAGCACAGCGAGAGCGCCACTCCCACTGGGGGGGCTCCGAGAGAGAGTAACTTAAGCGCTGGACCAGACCACAGTTCCGTGCCTGCCAGAAGAGACAGTGCCCCTTGTGGCCAGGCTGAACATCTCACAGCCCAGTCAGACTCATGCTGAGGCCCAATTTAGATAATTACACCCAAACCAAGCTGCAGTTTAGGCAAATTTTAGAAAAACCGCATAGCGCATGCTCTTCAGGAGCCGCCGCTACACACATATATAACATCTACAATCTCTTCCCTGCATCACCATGCAGATTATTGCTCCTCCTCTGTGTAACTCCTGCAAACTATTGCTGCTAGGAATCCTTCCCTCCTGCACAATCTTATTCTGTAGCACATTACGTCACAACCTCTTCTATATGCAAAAGATCCCACTCTGAATAGTCTCTAATGCTGACTCTAGTTGGTTGCTGCTACTATATGGTGACCAGACATCCCCGGTTTCTGGGGACAGTCCCCGGATTGAGGACACTGTCCCCGAACCAAGTCTGTCCCCGGTTTTGTCCCCAGATTAGATTTGAACAGGGGCTGGGGCAATTTCGAAGACAGTCAGTGCAGAATTAAAAAAATAATAATAATCTGCCGCTCCTACTAGCTTGGGGGTGTATTTTTTTCATTATCTGTGCCCCTTTCTGATGATCATGTGCTGGTCGGAGTGGAGAGAACATTTCTTCAGTTTCGGGTGCATGCCCGTTCCGCTCTTGCTCGAATGTTCTTCTGCCTTGGCTCAAGTCCCGGCCAGCCACCTGCCCATCTCCTTGCTTTCCCTAGTAGAGTGATCTTCCTCTGCTCCCCACCCAGTAGTAGCCGGGGCCCGGAGAGAGTAAGACTTGACAGGCTGTGAGGCGGGAGGTGGCGACGACGGGCAGAGAGTTGCTAATTGCCGCCATTGCTAGTAAAAAAAAAATATGTCCCCGGATTTCATTTATAAAATCTGGTCACCTTATGCTACTAGGCCAGAGGCCTGCAGTACCTCTCCCCGGAGGCCTAGTAGTTTAATAGCATGTGCTGAACAGCTGGGAACTAGCACTACTGTTCCCAGCTAGCCCAGCTTGCAAATCTATTCCCCACAGTCTCTCCTCTGTTCCGGGAATCCTCATCAATGACCGTGTAAAGATGAGGACTTCATCCATGACTGTGTAAAGATGAGGACTTCATCCATGACTGTGTAAGGATGAAGTTTCCTCCCAGACTTCCTGACATGTCTCCACATCCAGCCCTCCACTGTGGTACACTCACCGACCTTTCTCAACCCCCGAGTCCATGGTGAAGAGCTTAACCGGACTGTACGTTCCGACAGCTTCTCCTGCCCCTCTGCTCCAGGAACTCCTCATCAATGACCGCGTAATGATGAGGACTTCACCCATCACCGTGTAAGGGTGCAGCTCCCTCACAGCTCTCCCAGGCCTCCTCCCGCGATTAGCGACACTCCCCCCCCCCCCCAAGATGCCCTCCTGCTGCTGTCTAGTACTCAATTCTTCACTTCTCCCGGGCCGGCAACTCCTCCCAGTGGCCTGTTACCTCAGCTTATATGGGAGGCCTGCTCCCTGCCAATTCCGGTTGAGGATTGGTCAGGGCTCCTCACATGAGCTGCCTGCCACTCCAGTTCTAGGCCCTGCCCCTCTTCCAGAACATTCTCACTGGAAGCAGGGGAGGTGCCTCAGAACCAAAGTACAAGTGGTCACACCCACTGCTACACTAATCACTCCCAGCCCCCAGATCAAAAACAAACAATCCTCACTCTAGCACCTACCTATGGTAGAGGGTGCTACACCTACAAGCCAGAGGACTAGGTAAGGGGGGACTAAAAAAAAAAAAAAAAGAGAGAGGGACTGATGTGCCTCTGTAACAATTGCCTGAGCAAAGACATTTCTTAAATTCTGTCCCTTTGGCCTCTGAGTTTCTGATGCCCAAGAATGATCTCTACGTGTTTTCTGATCATCCCTGTTTGTTGCCTGTGCTAGCCTCTTGCCGGCTTCACCATGATCTCCTTTTTCCATTCTGTAGCTTTTCGTGTTGCTGACATAGGTTGCCAGTCTGGGTATATCCGGGGGCTGCATCCTGGGTGCTATCCGCAGCAAGGTCCCCCTCACCCCATGCAGGCTGCTTTGGTGAACACCAGGCAGTTCCTTTAGTCCCTGCACCTTGGTACTCTTTAGCGCAGGTGTCTCAAACTGGCGGCCCTCCAGCTGTTTTGAAACTACAAGTCCCACGAGGCATTGCAAGGCTGACGGGTTACAAGCACGACTCCCGCAGGCAGAGGCGTGATGGGACTTGTAGTTTTGCAAACAGCTGGAGGGGGGCGCCAGTTTGAGACCCCCTCCCCCTGCTTTAGAGTCTCCATTCTCCGGGCAACGTGGTGGATCCTCTGCGACCGTAACACTCCTGAGCCAATGAATGGAAATTAGAATTCTGAACGATCTCACCAGGACCATAAAGCGGAAATCTCTCACCTGTAACTGTAAAAAAAGAAACAGTACAAGGAAATGTAAGACGCATAAGAAGACTTAGAAGGGGCCAGAAGTTAATGGAAGCCGCTATAAATATGCAATGAAAATTGGAAATCGTCTGATATAAATTATATAGAAGGGACGCACACTTTGTCGCTATCGCGGCGTACTTCATTTAGTGCCATTTTCACGGCAAAACGACATCATTAGGTAGCAAATTACATCTAAAAGTGATAGTAAGTCACCATTTGCAGCGGCTCATAAAACAACTATATCAATGGAGTCCAACGAATCCTTTTTAAGGTTTGCTGCGTTACAAGTGGCGGTTCCATCGTTTTGCAGGTCCCGAATGTTAACGGTTTAATAAAAAAAGTTCCTTTTTTATTGTGGGCAACCTAAAAATATTCCTAAATCTAGGTGACCCCCATCAGCGGGATCTAAACCCCCGGGAGGGTCAGGAGACATTGCCCTTCACGTCCGGTTTCTTTAACACCCGCGTTCTTGAGTTTTTGGAGAAAGTGACCTTTTTCCCGGCTGCGTTCTCTTTTGAGAAGTCGTTCTGATTTCTCAGGAGGGCGATTCATAAAACGTCTGACACTAAGTAACACTTTATCAGCCGCTTGGCCCGGCGCGGTGATTCCAAAGTACCGAGCGTAATTTAGCAAATCAATGCAATGCTTTTTTTTTTCCGTTACAAATGTGGACGCTCGCCGCGTTCGCTCAATCAGCCTGAGACTTCCTGTTGCAATTACATCATGTACTTACCGCCATTAATTCTCATTTGTTACTTAGTAATTGTTCCTCGGTGTGTACAGACTGTCCACGGGGGACTCTACACCTGTGATTGGCGGACTCGTAGCAATTCTCTCATCAGATAAAGTGATGAGTTTTCACTGTGCCAGATTGATGTGACGGTGTATGTTCAGCCGCTGCGTATTCTGAACTATTGGCTTAGCATTTATCTTAAAGACCCTCTCTGGACACCACCATTTTATTGGCTTTTGAGGTCTTACTATGCGTTTTTCTGGTCCCCTGTATTTTGGATTCATGGTCAGAAATCAGCAGGCCCGTGTACAAGTTCCCACCAGGGCATGGGTGTGGTTACAAAGAGTTTGAGATGACTTCCATAGTATAGAACGAGGCCGTGTTAAATGGGGATGTACAGCACAGTGCACGGAATGATGGGATGAAGATACACCTTAGACCAGCCTTTCTCAACCTTTACAACACAGAGGAACCCTTGAAATAGTTTGTCGGTCTCGGGGGAACCCCCTGCTAAAAATTAGAAATCTATAACTCATGATACAATAGTGTGAAGATCAGTGGGAAGAATGGTCCTTACACTTGTGGTCATTGGGAAGAGTTACCTCTTTACAGAGAGCTAAAAAGATCAATGGTGTCGGTGGGAACTTATCTGAGAGGCAGAAATTGCCCAATGCTGAAGGAACCCCCACCAACCTTTGGAGGAACCCCAGGGTTCCATGGAACCCTGGTTGAGAATCACTGCCTTAGACGTTGGGGATCTTGTAAAGACTACAGAGGCCTGGGCTGGAGGTACCGTTGCATGTAAGGACATCTAAATTCTTGTAGATGCCATCCACGGAGTTTCACACGTACAGAGTATAGGAGATTCATCTACAGTCTGGTCTCGTGGTAACCTCATTCAGTGCTCTGCTCAACTTTTTCTGGTTGGATTCGGAGGGGAAGGATGGTGCACATGCAGGCTGGCACTGCTTCCGACTACAGGTCCTGGTTCTGTTGCACTCACCACTGATTAGTGTTACACCTGCCCCCCAGCATTACTTTGCCCCTTTTCTCCACTCCCCAGTGTTACGTCACCACTCTGCACCCCGTCCAGTGTGTTACTTTACCACTTTGCTCCCGTCCCCAGTGATACTTCACCACTCTTTACCCATCACCAGCATTACTTTGCCACTCCGCACCCATCCCCAGCATTACTTCAACACTCTTTACCCATCACCAGCGTTACTTTGCCACTCTGCTCCCATCCCCAGTGATACTTCACCACTCTGTCCCCGTCACCAGGATTACTTCACCACTCTTTACCCACCACCAGAGTTACTTCACCACTCTGCACCCATCCCCAGTGTTACTTCACCACTCTGCTCCCGTCCCCAGTGATACTTCACCACTCTGCACCCGTCCCCAGTGATACTTCACCACTCTGCACCCATCCCCAATGTTATTTCACCACTCTTTACCCATCACCAGCGTTACTTCACCACTCTACAACCTTCCGTAGTGTTACTTCACCACTCTGCACCTGTCCCCAGTGATACTTCACCACTCTGCACCTGTCCCCAGTGATACTTCACCACTCTGCACCCGTCCGTAGTGTTACTTCACCACTCTGCACCCTTCCCCAGTGATAGTTCACCACTCTGCTCCCATCCGCAGTGATACTTCAACACTCTTCACCCATTACCAGCATTACTTTGCCACTCTGGACCCATCTCCAGTGTTACTTCACCACTCTGCACCCATCACCAGTGTTACTTCACCACTCTTCACCCACCACCAGTGTACCTTCACCCCTCTGCTCCTGTCCCCAGTGATACTTCACCACTCTTCACCCATCACCAGCATTACTTTTCCACTCTGCACCCATCCCCAGCATTAATTCGCCACTCTGCACCCTTCTCCAGCATTACTTTACCACTCTGCACCCGTCCCCAGAGTTAATTCGCCACTCTGCACCCATCCCCAGTGTTACTTCACTACTCTTCACTCATCCCCAGCGTTACTTCTCCACACTGCACCCGTCCCCAGAGTTAATTCGCCACTCTGCACCCGTCCCCAGCATTACTTCACCATCCTGCACCCATCTCCAGCGTTACTTGACACATACACATCCAACCATCGTCCAATGTCCGTGGACAGATTAACTCTTTGGATATGAAAAGTAGAAATGTTCTTGAAGAATGTGGAATTATGTTGTTGTGTTCTCCCCAGGCGCAGCAAAGATTTTTTTTATTTGTTTTTTGTTTCTTATACGGCGGCAATATAAAAGTAATTTTTTCAGACGCTGCAGGAGGAAAAAGAAAGAACGGAAAAGTAATGTTGACAGCTTATTTGGGACTGACCCCAGGTACAGAGAGCGAGCGCAAAATAGTCAATTACAGCTGTCAGACGTCGCCGAACACAGGTCTCCTCTCCATCTTCATTTGGGCTGTGAATGACCGGGACCTGCGTCATCGGAACACCGCGGGCAACGCGTCACGTCACACTGCGACACCAATTTATGCTCAGATAATCAGTATAGTCACCGCTTACAAAAAAACACCAAAGCCGGAGGGCAAGTGTCAGGCAATTGTCTTTGGTCTGAGTTCTGTTCTGCTGCATCGCCGCCGCTGCTTCAGCCAATCAGAATTGCAATAAGCGCATCCTTGGTGGCTGTGAGCTTATCTAAAAAAAATACAAATGCATTTAGGAAAAGGATCAGACGATGAGGTGAGACAAGTATGGAGGCCGCCAGGGATGAGCAAGAGGGATTCCCGAGAATGAATGACTTCACCGCTTACGAAAATTTACGTAAATTCTCAGTTTCGCCTGTTAAACTGCTTATCCATAAAAGAACGACCTTCTCTTTTCTTTATTATCTATGATGATATTCACCTGTTAGGGCTTATTTACACTTGCTTCAAAATGTGGCATGGGATACACTTTTTTTTAAGCACTCTGAATGCCAATCAAAGCTCCTGTCACAAAAAAAAAATGGTCACCTTATGCTGCGTATACACGGTCGAAATTTCGGACAGCAAAAGACCAATGAGAGCTTTTCGTCGGAAAATGCAATCGTGTGAATGCTCCATTGGAATTTTGCTGGCCGAATTTCCGCCAGCAAAAGATTGAGAGCCTGTTCCCGAAAATTCTGATCGTGTGTATTCAGTTCCGACGTGCAAAAACTCACGCATGCTCAGATTCATCTACGAGACGGAAGGTATTGGCTTCTGGCTATTGAACTTCCTTTTTCTGGTCCCGTCGTACATGTTGTACGTCACCGCGTTCTTGACGGTTGGAATTTGGTATGACCGTGTGTAGGCAAGACAACTTGAGCGAAATCCCGTCGGAAAAACCATCAGAGCTTTTTCTGACCAAAATTCAGATCGTGTGTACACGGCATTACAGTCCCGGTCACACGTTGTGTTTGATCTTCCATGTCACTTTCTTGGTGCTTCAAAGCATCTCCAAAGCCTACATAGAAGTCTATGACCACGCTCGCTTATAGCACCTGAAGCTTCTATTTTGGCTTTAGCTTTACTTTGTTTTGGAGGTATTGCAAGTATGAGATATACCAGGATGCACTGGGAAACCAACAAGTGAACCGGAAAGACATCATCAGCAGTCACATCCGGGGTTCATGTGTATTTATTCTGGGAGTGTCCGGTGTAGACATCACATCTGGTGTGCAGTGTGGCGCAACAGGAAGGTGAGAGGGGTCCGGACTGGCATGGAGCAACTAGAAAACGGCACACATTGTGTGCAACATGGGGCTGCTATAGCAGGAGGTGAGCAGGGACCAAAGGAAGAGGACTGGGCAGCAGAGGATCAGCAGAGATGGAGGACCGGAGCAGGAGAAACTAGAATAGTCACACATGGTGCACAGTGTGGGAGTAGTAAAGTGGAAGGTGAGCGGGGACTGGAGGACGAGGACTGAGCGGCAGAGGCTCAGCAGAGCTGGGGGAGCAAAGCAGGAGAAACTAGCAGATGTCACACATGGTGCACAGCATGGGAGCAGTATAGCGGTAGGTGAGTGGGGACCAGAGAGAGAAGAGGATCAGCAAACCAGAAGATTAGCAAAGCTGGGGTTACTACTGAGTGGAGGATCTGTTGAATAAAAGGTACTAATGAGCTGAGGATCTGTTGAGTGGGGGTACTACTAAGCTGGGGTTCTACTGGACCCTTTAAAACAAATAAACATATATGAAACTACCTGTGACCTTAGGTGGTAGATTATGAAGCTGAGGAAACCAAACTCACAGAGTCACCAGGGAGAAACGTGTAGACTGCCAAAGGTTCTCATCCAAAGTGATGCATGAATAAAATCAAAGAAGCACTGCAGTCCCTTCCAGCCAACCTAATGTAGACTTGAAAATGGGTTTAATTCACGAGTCTTCGCCATGCCCCCTAGGTAGACCTCAGCCCATGTGGCTCTGCGAAAGCCATGCCCCCTAGGGAGACATCAACCCATGAGTCTCTTCCAGAGCCAAGCCCCATAGGGAGACCTCGGCCCATGAGTTTCCACCTTAGTCATACCCCCTAGGGAGACCTCAGCACATGAGTCTCTTCCAAAAACATGCCCCCTAGGTAGACCCCAGCTAATGAGTCTCTGCCAAAGCCATGCCCCCTAGAGAGACCTCAGCCCATGAGTCTCCACCAAAACTATGCCCCCTAGGGAGACCTCATCCCATGAGTCTCTGCCAAAGCCATGCCCCCTAGGGAGACCTCAGCCCATTAGTCTCCGCCAAAACTATGCCTCTCAGAGAGACCTCAGCCTATGAGTCTCCTCCAAAACCATGCCCCTCAGGGAGACCTCAGCCCATGAGTCTCTGCCAAAGCCATGCTTCCTCGGGGGGACTTCAGGCCATGAGTCTCCACCAAAGCCATGCCCCCTAAGGAGACCTCAGCCCATGAGTCTCCGCCAAAACTATGCCCCCTAGGGAGACCTCCGCCCATGAGTCTCTGCGAAAGCCATGCCCCCTAGGGAGACCTCAGCCCATTAGTCTCCGCCAAAACCATGCCCCTCAGGGAGACCTCAGCCCATGAGTCTCTGCCAAAGCCGTGATCTCTCGGAGGGACCTCAGGCCATGAGTCTCCGCCAAATCCATGCACCCTAGGAAGACCTCAGCCCATGAGTCTCCGCCAAAGTTATGCCCCCTATGGAGACCCTTTTCTAGCAAAAAAAATGCAGATTTTTTTTTTACAAATACATGAGAGGCGTCAGGATTGGCATGGTGTAGAAGTGGTTAAAATGCAACATTTTAAACAAGCCCTTATAAGGCCAAAACCAGGAACATTGCTATTCAGCACTAAGTTCCCGCTTCAATCGCTGCCGGTGAAAAAATGCAAATTCATCCCATCCGTTGCGGGAGGCGGCAGAGAAAGGGTTAAAAGACAGCCAAGTCCGTCTTCTATGCAGCGCATTCTCTTTCTATTGCGGCCATGTTAATATTTTATCAGGTTAATGAGCGCTGTGAGGAACACCCGCCGGGGACACGGGGGGCGATAACCGATCACGTCTGGTCACAGCATTATTATATTTAGTATATAAACCCCAACAGCACCACCCGCGTTTCTCCCTTTTATGTGCCTCACTCGGCTCCCTCATCACAATTTCTTTGGAATGGTGGCAATCGGCGAATGAGGACAAATGGAATTCCTTGCTCAACGACCCGCTATTATTGGAGGTGACCTCAATATCTGGTGACGGCGACATTCTTATCAGAAGTATATTATAGATGAGGGATCATTTCCCTTTCAGGTGGACGATGAGAGCCTCTGATTCAGAGAAGACAGTCACAATCAGCGTTAATGAATAATAATCGTTAGCACGTGCCGAACGGGAGAGCTTTAAAGGAAACCGGCTCAGAGGGAAACATGGAGGCCACCGACCTTCTCCTTCTGAAAAAATGACAATTGGTTGGCTGTCAGGCTCCAACCTCTAAAGGCTCAATTCACAAAGCTAGCACACAAGGACAAGGATCTTTATTTTAAGCGACTATGATTTTTAAAGTGGTTGTAAAACCCTTACAACACACTTTGACCTACAGGTAAGCCTAGATTAAGGCTTACCTGTAGGTCCAAGAAATATCTCCTAAACCTACACAGTTTAGGAGATATTTGCCGAAAGACAGGAACCGCTGTCTACGGCGCATGCACACTGAGCGCACTGCGGTCAACGGCGATATGCCGCGAGTGGCGGCTCCTGTGCGCATGCGCGGGAGTGACGTCATCGCGGCTTCGCCAAATGACAGCGGCGGAGCAGCGAGACCCACGAGAAGATGGATGCGCCGGACTACAGGGGACAGCGGTGACTTTGCTGGCTCCTGTGTCAGGTAAGTGACACGTAATGGACTACTATGCGATGCGATGCGATGCAATGCATAGTAGTCCATTATGCTTTACCTTTGCAGGGAATGAAAGAGGAAGTAAACTCATCAGGGTTTACTTCCTCTTTAAATCTCATTGGACAGAAAATAACTATCACTATTTAAAAAAAAAAAAATGCAGTCTTTTGTATGGTATAGGAGGTGGTATACTGTAGGAGCGCTGAACCAGGTGGGGGTTTGTTGTGACGTTACATGTGGTATTAGACATTGTACCCCATACTCATTCATTAGAGGGTGGTTATCTGGATCTGGGGGCCCCATTATTAAAGGGGGATTCCAGATTCCGATAAGCTCCCGGTGGCAGACCCCCACAACCACCCGGCCAGGGTTCTGGGGAAGAGGCCCTTGTCCCCATCAGCATGAGGACAAGGTGCTGTGGGCGGGAGGGGGGGTCCCTACCCCAAAGCACCACCCATGCTGAGGGCATAAGGTCTGGTAGGGTTTGGGGGGGGGGGGGTGGCGCTTGCTTTCCCACCCTGTTTCCTGGCTTGCAAGGCTGCATGCTTTGATAATGGTCTGGTATGGATGTTGAGGGGCACCCTGCACCCTTTTTTTTTCCTTTTTTTAATTTTGGCTCCTGGGTCCGATTAAACTCTATACAAGACCTGAAGGATTGGGGGGGGGGGGGGGGGGTACTCCGACGCTGTTTTTTTTTTTAAACAATTTAATGACAGCAATTGTTTTGTTTACATTCTGATGACAGCACATGGTTGCTAAGGACGAGGTGGCCAACCGGCTTCCCTGCTCCTTTAAAACCCGCTATTATTGGATGTTTGAAGCATCCAAGTTTTATTCGGATGCTTCAAATATCCAAATGAAACAAATGAATTTAGTTGTTTTGCTAAAATAGCAAAAATGTTGTCTGAATTTTGATTCGGAATGAAATGAACCGCACATATCTATGTGGTATGTGGTCCTGGAGGTTGCTCTCCAACAACCGTAGTGTCCTGCTGGACCCTCAAAGGATTTTGGTAAAATAAATTGAACAAGATGGGAATGCCAACTCTAGTTTATAAGTCCAAAAAATATTTTATTCTGCAACAAAAGGCAACACGTTTCATGCATTCAACACTTCCCCCTTCATCAGGGCCTTTAGAATGAGAAAAAAGAAAAGAAGGAGGGCCCACCGACCTAGTGCATTACCACCGGTAAAGCTTTATTAAAGTATAAAACAGCAAAATATATACTCACAAACGAGTATTGATAGAAGGCATAAACAATAGAGAAGATTCACTGTTCTGAACACCGACAAGCCAGGACCTGACGTCGAGAGGATCCGGCGATACCTCAAGATGGCTGACGTGTTTCAGGGGAGAACCCCTTTCCTCAGAGCCTAAACGGGCAATGGTTTCTCACATACAGTCCCCTCTATGTATGTGGCGGTGCACCTCAAGCCCCACCCCGCCCACCCACATAGGTCACACCCACCCACATGAGTGAACTCTCCTTGGGTGTACCCAATCAATAACATAGTCGCCATGAGAGCTTCAAATCAAGCAATATACTAGACCCAAAAGTGGACCAAAGAGCTCATCGGGGGGGGGGGGGTATAATAAACTCCCATAGGAAAATAATCAGGTACAGAATAGATTGGCACGTCACCCGCACATAGCCCCTGCTAATAGCAAGGAGGAAGGAGATGGGGGTACACCTTACCAGACCTGATAGAGCCCTCTGGCACCACAGGGGGCTCTATCAGGTGGTGTGCCCCCCCAGTGTATGGAACGCACGCCACTCCAATAACTCCAATAACTAGGAAGTGCGGGTCTACCTGCGTTCCACCCGCAACTTCCGGACAGCCTGAACGTCACTTCCGCTTCCGCGGGTGGGTGTGACCTACGTGGGTGGACGGGGGCGGGGCTTGAGGTGCGCAGCCACGTATATAGAGGGGACTATATGTGAGAAACCATTGCCCGTTTAGAAAAGGGGTTCTCCCCTGAAACGCGTCAGCCATTTTGAGGTATCGTTTGATCCACTTGACGTCAGGTCCTGGCTTGTCGGTGTTCAGAACAGTGAATCTGCTCTATTGTGTATGCCTTCTATCAATACTTGTTTGCGAGTATATATTTTGCTGTCTTATACTTTAATAAAGCTTTACCAGCGGTAATGCACTAGGTCGGTGCGTCCTTCTTCTTTTCTTTTTTTCCCTCTAGTGTATTAACACCCATTATTCTGAGGAGGGCTGCAAGACGGCAGGCATTACTGTATGAAGCTGGTTACATCACATATTGAGGAACTAGACACCCGAGCGCAGGAGAGATTTCTATCGCCTATAGAATGATGACCAGAGGGTGAGGGATCCTGTCCTGGACTGTAATCTGGAACCCAAGTTGGATTTTTCAAAATAAAGCTCCTTATCCCGGTGTTTGATCTCTGTGAATTGAGCCTTTTTGCGGTCTGGTAGAAGATCAGGATGGATGAGAATACAGGCGGATTACTGAGAAATTCGCTCTGGGCATTAATGACACACCTGATCATGAAGGGGTTAAAGGAAAATCCATGATGAGATACATATGGAGTTTGCCTTTGCTGGCCTCTCAATAAGAAAATGCTAGAAGTCTGGCTACCATGCCATAGATGACAACTGTCCTGGATTTTCTGGGATAGCCCAACATCTGGTAGCCGCATCACAAGTACTCTACCACGTTTTGGCTGTAACAGCCTTCCTCATAGCACTATGCCGGCGCTGCTTCTGAGTCTGTCCCCTTAGATCCCAGAAATATGCGGTATTACAGTACACTCTCCTCTCTGTAGCTTTGGTTGTGATGCTGGTTTGTACTCGCTCAGTTTCTCAAATCCAAAAAGCTGCTGCACTGGCCTCACTGCTGGGCAGACAGTTCCTAGCTGCAGTGGCGTTGCTACGGGGGTGCGGGGGGTGCGGTCCGCACCCGGGTCCCACCCACTACAGGGGTGACACCATCCCGAGGGTGACAGAAGCCCTGGCTCCCTTTTTTTTTTCAGCCTGAAAACCCTCTTTCAGCGCCGAGGATGTGCCTGGCCTGTATTCTCCTACTCCTCCTGCCATCTGTCTCTCACTACAGCGCTGCTGCCCAAGCCTGTCATGGTGGATTCTCCATGCGGACGGCACGGCTGCACACTGTCTTCTCCTCTCCAGCTGCCGCCCAGGTGTTCCATGTACCTGAGCCGCCCAAGCTGGTGCGGTAACTGGGGGGGGGGGGGTGGTGAGTGTCAGCTTGCGATGGAGGGATTACTAATAGAGGGGGTTCTTTGTCCTGGGGGGTCTGTACTAATGGAAGGGGGTGCTATGTCCTGGGGGGTCTGTACTAATAGAGGGGGTGCTATGTTCTGGGAGGTCTGTACTAATAGAGGGGGGTGCTCTGTCCTGGGGGGGTTGTACTAATGGAGGGGGGTGCTATGTCCTGGGGGTCTGTACTAATAGAGGGGGTGCCATGTCCTGGGAGGTCTGTACTAATAGAGGGGGGGTGCTCTGTCCTGGGGGGGTCTGTACTAATGGAGGGGGGTGCTATGTCCTAGGGGGTCTGTACTAATAGAGGGGGTGCTATGTCCTGGGGGTCTATACTAATAAAGGGGGTGCTATGTCTTGGGGGGTCTGTACTAATAGAGGGGGTGCTATGTCTTGGGGGGGTCTGTACTAATAGAGGGGGTGCTATGTCTTGGGGGGGTCTGTACTAATGGAGGGGGGTGCTATGTCCTGGGGGTGGCTATACTTGAAAAGGGGTCTGTACTGATCGAGGGGGGTCTATACTTATTAGCCGGGGGTCTGTACTGAGGGAGGACTATAATTGGTGAAGGGGGAGCTGTACTGATGGAGGGGGGTCTACTGATGGAAGGGGGTCTGTACTAAGGGGCGACTATAATTGGTGGAGGGGGGTGACACCATGTTTTACCGCATCGGGTGACACCAACCCTAGTGACGCCAATGCCTAGCTGGACTTTGAGTTTGCAACCAAGCCTAGCTGAGTGAAAAGTCGTGGCTTCCCACTTCTCTCTCTTTTTCCTTCTCTCTTGCTCTTCCTTCTGCTCCGGGGGCAGAGCTCCTAGCACAGGGGTCTCCTCCAGACAACAACTGGATGCCAGACTCTGCTCTCAGACTGCCAGGCTCCTGAGTATTTATGGGTCGTTTCCCCGCCTTCTAGGCCCTGCCTCCCAATGGATTGGTAGATACTTCATGAATTTTCAGACTGCAGCCCTCCACCCACTATGTTCTAGAACAGTGTTTCTCAACTCCAGTCCTCATGTACCCCCAACAGGTCATGTTTTCAGGCTTCCCATTATTTTTCACAGGTGATTTGATCAGTTTCACTGCCTTAGTAATTACGACAGCCGTTTCATCTGAGGGAAACCCTGAAAAGATGACCTGTTGGGGGTACTTGAGGACTGGAGTTGAGAAACATTGTTCTAGAACACATATGTCAAACACAAGGCCCACAGGCCAAATGTGGCCCTCCAGGCCTTGTCATGTGGCCCTCACATCTAGTCTTGCAGCCGAAACTTGGCCGGAAGTCCATTCCGCCTCTTCCGGCTCTCAACCTCCATTCCTGCTCCCTGCTGTCACCTGTAAACACAGAAGCCATCTGTCTTTACAAGGGACAGCGTTCCCTTCAGGGACTCCCGGATCTACCTGCACGCACTCATGGTGGGGCAAGGCGGGCACAGAGCTCCAAAATCTAAAGCCCCGTACACACGAGAGAACTTATGTCCGACAGACTTCCGAAGGAGTTATGCCGGAGTTCCGACAGAGTTCTGACGGACTTTTCGACTGAGCGGACTTGGCCACACACAATCACACTAAACTCCGACGGATTCGAACGTGATGACGTACGACTGGACTCGAATAAGGAAGTTCATAGCCAGTAGCCAATAGCTGCCCTAGCGTCGGTTTTAGTCCGTCGGAATAGCATACACACGAGCGAATTTTTCGGAGGGACCGGGTCCGGCGGAGTTCCGTCGGAAAAATTTGAAGCATGTTCCATATTCTAAAGTCCGTCAGACTTTTGCGAATCAAAAGTCCGTTGCAGCCCACACACGATCGAATAGTCTGACGGAATCATTCCGTCGGACTTTGGATGTTCAAAAGTCCGCTCGTGTGTACGTGGCATAAGAGAAACAACAATCTCCCTGCAAATACACAGGTAGTAGAGCTACCTAGAAAGGGAGGTACAGGAGCCGAGCCAGGTAGGTGAAAGATGCGAGGAAGCTTTATGGAGGGAGTTGAGGTTACAAATTGTGCACAGTGCACTTATAAACCCTGCACTCTGTACACAGCGCACCCCTGGACCCTGCACTCTGTATACAGTGCACCCATAAACCCTGCACTCTGTACACATGGCACCCCTGGACTCTGCACTCTGTATACAGTGCATCCATAAACCCTGCACTCTGTACACAGTGCACCTATGGACCCTGCACTCTGTATACAGTGCACCCATAAACCGTGCACTCTGTATACAGTGCACCCATAAACCCTGCACTCTGTACACAGCGCACCCCCGACCCTACACTCTGTATACAGTGCATCCATAAACCCTGCACTCTGTACACAGCACACCCCTGGACCCTGCACTTTGTATACAGTGCACCCATAAACCCTGCACTCTGTACACACGGCACCACTGGACCCTGCACTCTGTATACAGTGCGCCCATAAACCCTGCACTCTGTACACAGTGCACCCCCGGACCCTGCACTCTGTATACAGTGCACCCATAAACCCTGCACTCTGTACACAGTGCACCCCTGGACCCTGCACTCTGTATACAGTGCACCCATAAACCCTGCACTCTGTACACAGCGCACCCCCGGACCTTGCACTCTGTATACAGTGCATCTATAAACCCTGCACTCTGTACACAGCGCACCCCTGGACCCTGCACTCTGTACACAGCGCACTCCTGGACCCTGCACTCTGTACACACTACACCCCTGGACCCTGCACTCTGTATGTAGCGCACTCCTGAACTCTGCACATAGCGTATTCCTGAACTCTGCACATAATGTACTCCTGAAACTTGCACTCTGTACGTAGCACATTCCAAATACAACCAGCCCTTTGAGGGCAACCATACTGCTGATGCGGCTCATGAATAAATTGAGTTTGACACCCCTGTTCTAGAACTATCCAGAGGGTTCTAGAACACAGGGGGAGGTAACAGAGCCACAGCCTTTGAAGCACTGCACATCCTCCAAAACAAAATCACTCCCATGCTCCTCTGCCTACAGGGGAGCTAAACGAAAATAAATGTACATACACTAGCAACAGTGAGGAGGCTACATACACATTGCACAGGCATGGTCCACCCTTGTCATGATCAGGAAGTCGATTCAGAACAATGATGTGCAGCCAATGTAGCTGAAAGAGGATGTAGGAGATCAGCACCACTGAGATACAGTAGGAAAAACACGGCAGTGGTTCATGATAACGCAGCGCTTTAGTAAACTGAATGTCATCCAGTTCAAGTTTAAATGTGGCAATCGTTCCTCCACTAGCGCATACCATCTTATAAATCTGCCCGTCTCATCTCCGTTGATGGCGAATTCTCCAGCACTCTGGTTCCTGGAAATGATGCATATTTGAGATTTGAAAAATGCATATGTTTTCACCTTGCGGCATAAGTATGCCTCTTAGCACCGAAAGTAGCTGAAGTTGTCATATCGATGCATTTTCTCGGCAATTGGACTCCGCGTGACACCGGAGAAGTTTAATATATATCACGCGGCACGTGATGCGGCTCCTTGAGAAGTGACTGAAGGGATACTTAGCTGGCTGTTAATAGGGAGGGAGTCAGATGGTGATGGCGGTACTTGCACAGAAGTGGTTTATTTCTGTACATATACTCGATCAAGAATAGAAATACCAGGATAAGCAACTTTTGGAAATGTGTATCTGCTGCATTGACTTTGATTTTACAGCTCTGGCCCAAACTGCCAAAATAAAGTCATAGGTGTAAAAGCCAAAGAGTTGAACGCGGTCATTAGATAAGAGAAGAGAGCGGGAAAATGCAACGAGGTGTGCAAAGAGCAGTCGCTCATAGCAACCAGTAAGCTTTTCTGAACTGAGACCATGGCAATAAAATGGACTTTACACCCAGCAGAGACAAAGGGGCCCCTCTTAATGGTCCTCTAGGGTCAGGAACTCAAATGTGGAGAACACTGCGGTACTTAAGAGACCATTCATTCACAACAGATGCAAAATAAAGGCAAATCACATTAACTGGCTGGAGGCAGAGATGACCATTGCCCAGATACACCCGGAGAGTAGCAAGGGGGTGAGAGGGTACAGAGTGGCATGGGTGCCAGGAGTCCAGTACATGGAAGTTCCCTTATAGAGGCAGGCTTGACTGTATGGTGCTCGTACAGACTGACAGGAAGGTAGTTAGCTGGAAAACTGCAAGGCGCATCAGGCTGGAAGCCTGGTATGGGCAGGCAGTGGTTGGTAGCTGGGAAGAGACAATAGACAATGTAAAGCCCCATACACACTATCAGTTTTTCTGCTGAGTTTTTCCTTCAGATTTACCAAAACTATATAATATGAGGTCAAACCTTCTGAGTTTCAATGTGTATGCAATCAGGCAGGCCCTTGCACTACGTGGTTTTGGTAAACTGAAGGAAAAACTCAGCAGAAAATCTGATAGTGTGTATGGGGCTTTACAGGCAGAGTCAGGGCTAGGCGACATGCTGTGGTCATACCAGAAGGTCATCAGAGTTAATCCATAGTCAGGGTCTAGCTGAAGTCCAACCCTGAATCAGCAGAGACAAACCATGGTCGGGAACTAGCTGAGGTCAATCCAGCAATCTGCAGAGACAAACCATGGTAAGGTTCTATCAGAGATCAAACCGGGAATCAGCGGAGACAAGCCATGGATGGGAACTCTACAAGGTCAAACCAGGAATCAGCAAGCTCAAACTAGGAATTAGCAGACAAATCATGGTCAGAAGATACCAGAGATCAATCCGGGAATCAGCAGAGACAAGCCATGATCAGGAACTATCTGAGGTCAAACCAGGAATCCGCAGAGACAGTCTATGGTAAGGAACTATTCGTGATCAATCCAGGATTCAGCAGAGACAAGCTATGGTAATGAACTATCCGAGGTCAAACTAGGAAAATGCAGAGGAAAGTCATGTTCTGGAACTAATCAAGGACAAACCAGGAATCGGCAGAGACTAGCCCTGATCAGGAACTATCTGAGGTCAAACCAGGAATCAGCAGAGACAGTCTATGGTAAGGAACTATCCGAGATCATTCCAGGAATCAGCAGAGACATGGTAAGGAACTATCCGAGGTCAAACTAGGAAAATGCAGAGAAAAGTCATTGTTAGGAACTAATCAAGGACAAACTAGGAATCAGCAGAGAATAGCCATGGTCAGGAACTATCTGAGGTCAAACCTAGAATCAGCAGACATAAGCCGTGGTCAGGAACTGTCTGAGGTCAAACCAGGAATCAGCAGAGACAGTCTATGGTAAGGAACTATCCGAGATCAATCCAGGAATCAGCAGAGACATGGTAAGGAACTATCCGAGGTCAAACTAGGAAAATGCAGAGAAAAGCCATGTTCGGGAACTAATCAAGGACAAACCAGGAATCGGCAGAGACAAGCCATGGTCAGGAACTATCTGAGGTCAAACATAGAATCAGCAGACATAAGCCGTGGTCAGGAACTATCTGAGGTCCAACCAGGAATCAGCAGAGACAGTCTATGGTAAGGAACTATCCGAGATCAATCCAGGAATCAGCAGAGACATGGTAAGGAACTATCCGAGGTCAAACTAGGAAAATGCAGAGAAAAGCCATGTTCGGGAACTAATCAAGGACTAACCAGGAATCGGCAGAGACAAGCCATGGTCAGGAACTATCTGAGGTCAAACCTAGAATCAGCAGACATAAGCCGTGGTCAGGAACTATGTGAGGTCAAACCTAGAATCAGCAGACATAAGCCGTGGTCGGGAACTATCTGAGGTCAAACCTAGAATCAGCAGACATAAGCCGTGGTCAGGAACTGTCTGAGGTCAAACCAGGAATCAGCAGAGACAGTCTATGGTAAGGAACTATACAAGATCAATCCAGGAATCAGCAGAGACATGGTAAGGAACTAGCCGAGGTCAAACTAGGAAAATGTAGAGAAAAGCCATGTTTGGGAACTAATCAAGGACAAACCAGGAATCGGCAGAGACAAGCCATGGTCAGGAACTATCTGAGGTCAAACCTAGAATCAGCAGACATAAGCCGTGGTCAGGATCTATCAAAAGTCAAACTGGAAATCAGGGCGCTTTGAGAGGCTGTCTAATTGATCAAGCAGCTTTAGAACAGTGCAAATCACTTTTATCTGAAAGCCCATCACCATAGCAGTCAGGAGTGTGTTTAAAATGCTGATGTACTGTACTAACCGCTGTTTATATTAAATGGTGGTGGTAGACAAGTAGTTAAATAGCTCATGTGGCACCAAGGTTGGAATTAAGCACGCTTGCCTATATGCTTATATGCATGCCCAGCATAAATTAACGGGCTCACACAAATGTGTGCAGACACAAACTAAACTGGCAGTGGCCCTTGTTCAGCGCATTGGCATGCGCACGCATCTTTTGATGCTGTCCTGACACCTGGGCAATTCACATTCAGCATATAATGATAAGCAGGTTACCATTATCGAAAACTGCATGTCAAAATAATGAATATATCAATTTTTATAATCAGCCAAACTCAATGCAGAGCTTGACTTTTTCTGTAAAAGCTTGGCCCCACCCTTGCCATCTTCTTATTGGTCAGCCAACCTGCCTATCATTTAAAAACCAATAGCAGGTTTGGGGGATGGGGTGTTAGAGGGTTTAAGCTTAACTATTTCCAGAAACATCGAAATTTGCATATAACTCCAGTTGCCTGTCTTGCGGGATCTTGGGATGGCTTAGACAAGCAGACAGCCAAGTAGACAACCTTGATGTATTTTTTATATCATTTTCATGTTTGTCCATTTCAATAACACTCCACTTTAAAAATCCTTTCATATTTCTGCAGCCCATTCTCGTCCTTAAAATTGCCTTTTTGTCGGGGCTTGTAGGTCACCAGGAGATGCCATGACAAGCGTTACCCATGATTGCTCTGAGCCACGTCAAGCAGCTTAGCGCTCCCTTGCAGTCCCCACGTCTTTTGATTTTCCGGAGCCACCGGATTCCCTGGCCATATTAACCTCCTGTACCTTGCCTGGCAGTCCAAAGCCAATTACCGTTGCCTCGCTATGCCTCTATGACATATCATCCATCATATGCTTTGCCTTCAGCCTCAACCACATAAAAAAACCTCTTTTATGAGGAACTCCACCAAAAACTGTTTGCCTTTAAACTAACCAGATACAAAAAAAAGTACAATTTCAGAAAAACAGCAACGTTATTTGTGAGAAAGAAAAAAAAAAAACACTTGAAAATGAGTCCCACTCTGGTAGAGTTGTTCCACACCTCCCAGACAGGGCGCCTAACCTTTCATGTAGGGTCCCAGTCTAGATAACCAACTGCTAACCTCCTATACATGGTGTCTAACCTCCCATATAGGGTCCCAGTCTAGTGAAAGATCGGGGGGAAGATGTCAACCTTCTCAGCAGTGACAGCACAGCTCTGGAGGGCTTCATTCTAAGGTGAGTATTTCATACTTACCTTGCAAGCTAGCACATTATGCCATTGTCTTAAAGATTTTTTTTTTTTTAAACCAGCCGTGGTTAACAACCACTTTAACTACCTCTTATCCACCCATAGGGGGTGCCTAACCTCTCATGCAATGTCCCATTCTAGATAACCATACAGGGTGCCTAGTCTCCCATGCAGGATCCTAGTCTAGATAACCAACTGTTACCCTCCTATACAGGGTGCCTAATCTCCCATATGTATAGGGTCCCATTCTAGATAACAAATTCCTTACCTCGTAGACAGGGTTCCTAACCTCCCATGCTGGGTCCTAGTCTAGATAACTGACGGGAGGGCCCTTGGAACCCAGAATCCCTTGGAAAGGTTGGGAAACCCTTGTTTCAGCTCCCCATGCACCTCCTATGTCTAAGTTACCCTGTGTCCATTAGGAGCATAGAGTGACTGATAAAATATGGCTTGTATTACTGAAAATGGGACAGTAATATTTATCCACAATCTCTCCCAGGATATATATAAAGACTATTCCTGGTTTGTTTGATTCTGAACTCAACATGTTAATTGAAAGAGCTGATCGCATTGGCCTCTGTACAATGTAGGAGACCAGCCGACTCCTACTGGAGCTCCTGCTATTGTGAGAAGATGTCCTGTGTTTATACTTATGATAATGTATAATCTACTGTGTGAAGCTTGGTGACAACAAGTCTGACCTGTAGTGAAATCCTGATTAATCACAACAATGGCCAGGTGGGCATGGAGTCACCTCGGCTGCTTTAAGGGATTTGTTGATTTATGTTTCTGGTTACAGGTGTATTGTTAGAGTAATATGATCAGGAGGGGGGTGGGGCCTCCTTGTCAACTGTATATAAGACTGTATTCTTGTTCTAATAAACAGTTCATGGTGAGCAACCAAACGAGTATTGTCTTTGTTGTGGTTGTCAGCAGTTGGAATATCTGATATCTATAGTCAGACTGGAAGGAAGCGGTATATGATGAAAGCACTCAAGCGGAGTGTGGGACGTTCCGTTACAATAAACATCTGCTACCCTTCTATACATGGTGCCTAACCTCACTATATTGTGCCCCTGTCTAGATAACTAACTCCTAACCTCTCATACAGGGTACCTAACATCCCATGTAGGGTCCCAATCTACAGTGGTGTGAAAAAGTGTTTGCCCCCTTCCTCATTTCCTGTTCCTTTGCATGTTTGTCACACTTAAGTGTTTCGAAACATCAAACCAATTTAAACAATAGTCAAGGACAACACAAGTAAACACAAAATGCAATTTGTAAATGAAGGCGTTTATTATTAAAGGTGAAAAAAAATCCAAACCATCATGGCCCTGTGTGAAAAAGTGATTGCCCCCTAAACCTAATAACTGGTTGGGCCACCCTTAGCAGCAACAACTGTAACCAAGCGTTTGCGATAACGTGCAATGAGGCTTTTACAGCGTCCTGGAGGAATTTTGGCCCACTCATCTTTGCAGAATTGTCCTAATTCAGTTACATTAGAGGGTTTTCGAGCATGAACGGCCTTTTTAAGGTCATACCACAACATCTCAATAGGATTCAGGTCAGGACTTTGGCTAGGCCACTCCAAAGTCTTCATTTTGTTTTTCTTCAGCCATTCGGTGGTGGACTTGCTGGTGTGTTTAGGATCATTGTCCTGCTGCAGAACCCAAGTTCGTTTCAGCTTGAGTACGCGAACAGATGGTCGGACATTCTCCTTCAGGATCTCTTGGTAGACAGCAGAATTCATAGTTCCTTTTATCACGGCAAGTCTTCCAGGTCCTGAAGCAGCAAAACAGCCCCAGACCATCACACTACCACCACCATATTTTACTGTTGGTATAATGTTCTTTTTATGAAATGCAGTGTTCCTTCTACGCCAGATATACTTGGACACATACCTTCCAAAGAGTTCCACTTTTGTCTCATCGGTCCACAGAATGTTGTCCCAAAAGTCTTGGGGATCATCAAGATGTGTTGTGGAGAAATTGAGACGAGCTTTGATGTTCTTTTTGCTCAGCAGTGGTTTTCTCCTTGGAACTCTGCCATGCAGGCCATTTTTGCCCAGTCTTTTCCTGATGGTGGAGGCATGAACGCTGACCTTAACTGAGGCAAGTGAGGCCTGCAGTTCCTTGGACGTTGTTGTGGGGTCTTTTGTGACCTCTTGGATGAGTCGTCGCTGCACTCTTGGGGTAATTTTGGGCGGCCGGCCACTCCTGGGAAGGTTCACCACTGTTCCATGTCTTCGCCATTTGTGGATAATGGCTCTCACTGTGGTTCGCTGGATTCCCAAAGCTTTGGAAATGGCTTTATAACCCTTTCCAGACTGATAGATCTCAATTACTTTCTTTCTCAATTGTTCCTGAATTTCTTTGGGTCTCGGCATGATGTGTAGCTTTTAAGGATCTTCTGGTGGACCTTACTGTGTCAAGCAGCTCCTATTTAAGTGATGCCTTGATTGTGAACAGGTGTGGCAATAATCAGGCCTGGGTGTGGCTAGAGAAATTGAACTCAGGTGTGGACAACCACAGTTATAGTATGTTTTAACAATGGTTTGGATTTTTTTTCACCTTTAATAATAAACACCTTCATTTACAAATTGCATTTTGTGTTTACTTGTGTTGTCCTTGACTATTGTTTAAATTGGTTTGATGTTCCGAAACACTTAAGTGTGACAAACATGCAAAGGAACAGGAAATGAGGAAGGGGGCAAACACTTTTTCACATCACTGTAGATAACCAACTGCTTCCATCCCATACAGGGTCTCAATCTAGATAACCAGCTGCTACCGTCTTATACAGGGTGCATAACCTCCCATACAGAGTCCCAGTCTGTATAACCAACTGCTACTCTCCTATACAGGGTGCCTAACCGTCCATGCAGAGTCCCTATCTAGATAACCAGCTGCTATCCTCCTATACATGGTGCCTAACCTCCCATATAGTGCCCCAGTCTAGATAACTAACTCTTAACTTCCCATGGAGGGTGCCTAACCTCCCATAGAGGGTTGCAGTCTAGATAACCAACTGCTACCCTCTTATACGGGGTGCCTAACCTCCCATGCAGAGCCCCAGTCTATATAACCAACTGCTACCCTCCTATATGGGGTGCCTAACCTTTCATGCAGCAACCCAATCAAAATAACCAGGTGCTACCCTCCCATACAGGGTGCCTAACCTTCCATATAGGGTCCCAGTCTAACTCCTAACCTCACCCCATGGCCCCCCACCGGCTCAACCACCCCGCAGGACCATGGGAGACTCCAATACCACCCCCCCCGGATGGATCGTGGACACAACGGACGCCCCCCCCCCTTCCCCGCCTCACTTTGCAAAGTGTAATTGCTCCAGAGCTTAGTAAAAAAGCAGAAGCTCTGCTGACTTCCATCATCCAATCATGTGCAAGCAAAAAGGCAGTTTTTTTAAATTGTATTTTCTTTGCACACGATTGGGTATTCTTAGCAGAGTGAAGCTTTACCTTGCTTACTAAGCTCTGGAGCAACTGCACTTGCGGAGTGCAAAGTCTATTTGCCTTTAGTCAATCAACCCCCATGACTCTGGGCAAGTTAGCTGAACAAATGAAGCAGAATTGCGAAAGGTCAACCAAGAGAAAAATTGGCCTACAGAGTGGAATGCCGCCCAAGCTTTGTCTATCCAATAATGCCATATGTGTGCCTTGTGTTTGTGTATATATTTTAGTTATTTATTTTTTATAAATTTACAACATGCAAAATTAGTGAACAAAATACACTTCTAATTTAAATCAATATTTGGTGTGACCCCCCCCCCCCCCCCCCCCCCCCATTTGCCTTCAAACTAGCATCAATTCTCACACTTGTACAAAGTCAGGGATTTTGAAGGATTAAAGTCGGTTGTATGAATAACCAATTACACCAAGCAGCTCCTAATGGATCATCAATTTCATATGTAGAATAAAACGCAGTCATTAACTGAAACAGAAACAACTGTGTAGGTTTAAAACTGGGCAAGGAACAGCCAAACTCTGCTACTAAGGTGAGGCTGTGGAAGACATGTCCCAGGTCATACACCATGGCAAGACTGAGCACAGCAACAAGACACAAGGTAGTTATACTGCATCAGCAAGGTCTCTTCCAGGCAGTGGCAGCCTGTGTGTCAGGAAGATCCTTCTCACCGGCATCCGAGCGGTGTAAGATGCAGAAGATTATCTGTGCGGTAAGAAGAGCGGCATCGCGTGCGCGAGCGCGCGCGTGCACGCGGGACCGCACGCGGCCGTTTTTTGCCGCAATTGACGCCAATAGCGCTATTTAAAGTGGATCCTTCTTTACTGCCTTGCTGCCCGATCAACAGCGTTCCCGTGTACTCTGGTATCCTGTATCTGAATTCACCTGATCCGTATCCTGATCCGTATTGAACCCGGCCTGTTCCTGACTTTGCTGTTTGCTGCCTGCCCCCGACTTTTGCCTTCCTACCCGACTACTCTTCTGGATTTCGTTTCTGTACCTGATCTGCTCGCCTGTGCCTGACCTGGACCGTTGTACTACTCTGTTACCTGCCAGTTTCCTGTTTACCGCTGCTGGACTACAGAACACCTCCCAGTCCGCCACCGTACCCGGCTGTTGTCTTCCACTGTGACCTGTTGCCTCTTATCTCTTGCTGCGGACTACAGGACTCCTTCCACTTCCCGCTATATCCTGTTTGCACCTGCACTCCGCTGTTGGACTACAGAACTCCTCCCGTTATCCGCTGTACCCTGCAGTCACTTGCACTCTGCTGTCAGACTACAGGACTCCTCCCGCTGTCTGCTGTACCTTGCCATCACCTGCACTCCGCTGCTGGACTACAGGACACCTCCCATTACCAACAGTCTGCTGCTTCTTACATCTACCATCCAGTCAGGCACTTGTGCCCCTCTGTGCTCCCGAGCCCCTGTCATCTCTACCAGGGCCTCCCGAGTCAGAGGTCTACGAGAGGCCGCTCCCTGCATTCCGGGCTCTGCCTTAAGGTATGTGACAGTATCGGGCAGCCATGTCTGAGCCCACGCAGGGAGATTCTGCTATGGATGATTTATGCCGTCATCTTGCTGGACTTACCCAGGCCATTAAATCCCTACAAGAGGGTTATTCCCGATTGGAAGAGTGTGTCCAAGTCTTATCTACCACAGGCCCTACCGTGCCGGGAACTTCTTCTGCACCATCAGTGGTTATGATGCCCCCTGAGCCTAAGGTCCCAACTCCGGAGAGGTTTTCGGGAAATCACAGCAAGTATAGGGCTTTCCGCAATGCCTGTGAACTATTTTTTGCACTCCAACCCAGAACTTTTTCCCTTGAATCCACTAAGGTGGGTTTTGTCATCTCCCTCCTACTGGGTGAGCCCCAGGCATGGGCCCACCGCGTCTTGGAGCAAAAGGATACCTGCCTTAACAACTTGAGTACCTTCTTCCAAGCGATGGGTTTGCTCTATGAGGATCCACAACAAGCGGCTACTGCGGAAGCAGCGTTATATTCTCTCCAGCAAGGCCGTAGAGCTGCAGAGGACTATGCGTCCGAATTCCGGCGCTGGAGTTCCGATACTACCTGGAACGATGCCGCTCTACGTTATCAGTTTCGCATGGGACTCTCTGAACCCTTAAAGGATGAATTGGCCCGGGTTGGTATCCCAGCAACGCTTGAAGCCCTTATTAACCTGTCCATCCAGATTGACAGATGCCTGAGAGAACGGAGAGCAGAACGCACTGCCGGGCCGTCCCGACCAGTCTGGATGTTACCCCGTGTTCCCAACCCTCCTGCACATTCCGCTGCTGACATTCCTGAGCCCATGCAACTGGGCTTACTTCGACCTACTCTCACTACCGAAGAATGACAACGCCGGCAGCGGAACAATCTGTGTCTATACTGTGGGGAGTCCGGACACTACGTGAGATCCTGTCCCGCCAAACTCCGTAAGCACTCTTCTTTGTCTACTACTGTTTTACCTGCTGTGCTTAGTAATGCCACTCACCTGGCTATTCCCGTTTCTCTTCAGCTTCCAGGAGGGAATACTCAAGTCACTGCGATAATTGATTCCGGAGCGTGTAGTGGGTTCATGGACTTGTCTTTTGCCCGAAAATTCCGAGTCCCCCTACGGCCCAGGGCGAAGGGATTGACTGTACACCTTGCCGACGGATCGGCTATCAAATCCGGGCTGGTGACACAAGAGACGCTACCTTTGACTGCCACTATTTCCGGTAACCATCAGGAACTACTCTGCCTGGACATTATCGAGTCTCCCCTTTTCCCCATTATACTGGGCATGCCCTGGCTCCGGGCACACAACCCGCAAATTGACTGGTCCACCGGGAACATTAACTTTCCTTCTCCCTATTGCCGTCAGCACTGCCTGCAAGAAGCAATTAAGGTCTCGCCCCACTTAATGTGTCTGGAGATCGATGTTGAAACTCGCCAGTGTGTTCCAGAGGCCTACCATAGTTTCTTGGACGTGTTCCGCAAGAAGGGGGCGGAAACACTTCCCCCTCATAGACCCTATGACTGTCCGATTGAGATCCTCCCCGGAGCTGAAATCCCTTTCGGGAGGATTTTGCCCTTAACGGAAGTGGAACTTGAGACTCTCAGGACTTACATTGATGACAATCTGAAAAAGGGGTTCATACGCCCTTCTACCTCCCCAGCAGGAGCAGGAATCTTTTTTGTAGAAAAGAAGGACCATTCCCTGCGCCCTTGTGTCGACTATCGGGACTTAAATAAAGTTACAGTCAAGAACCGGTACCCATTGCCTTTGGTGCCCGAATTATTTCAGCGACTCGGATCAGCCGTTATCTTCACAAAACTGGATCTTTGCAGAGCCTACAATCTGTCCGTATCCAAAGCGGGACGAATGGAAGACTGCCTTCCGCACCCGCTTAGGACACTTTGAATATCTCGTAATGCCCTTTGGGCTATGCAACGCTCCTGCGACTTTCCAGCATTTTGTGAATGATATTTTCAGAGACTATCTTGACCTGTTTGTCATAGTATATCTGGACGACATCTTGATCTTCTCCCCCTCTCTGCCCGTTCACAGGGAACACGTTAGAAAGGTTCTAACTCGGCTTCGTCAACACGGCTTGTACGCGAAACCCGAGAAGTGCGAGTTTGAACGTCGCAGCATCCAGTTTCTGGGGCTGATTATTTCGGTGGATGGAATCAAGATGGATCCACAAAAAGTCTCCGCCATCCTGGACTGGCCAGCTCCTACAGATAAGAGAGGAATCCAACGTTTTGTGGGGTTTGCAAATTTTTATCGCAAGTTCATCAAGGGTTTCTCTACTATCATCGCCCCGATCACAAGATTGACCAGACAGGGTATTAAGTTCCAGTGGACTCCGGAAGCTCAGGCTGCTTTCACCTCCCTTAAAGAACAATTTGTGTCAGCATCTGTCTTGAAGCACCCTAATTCTGCGTTACCCTATATCCTAGAGGTGGATGCATCCGAGATTGCAGTGGGGGCAGTACTCTCCCAGAGACAGGGTCCCAAGGCCTTATTGCATCCGGTGGCGTTCTTCTCGCGCAAATTGTCTGAAGCGGAGAGGAATTATGACGTCGGGGACAGGGAGCTACTCGCTATCAAAGCCGCACTTGAAGAATGGCGCTATCTTCTGGAGGGAGCAGCTCATCCCATTCTGGTATACACTGACCACAAGAACTTAGAATACTTGAAGACTGCTAAGAGGCTAAAGCCGCGTCAGGCCAGATGGGCACTCTTCTTTACGAGATTTTCATTCCACATAACCTATAGGCCCGGGTCAAAAAACACCAAACCCGACGCGCTGTCTCAGATGTTCAGTGAACCCGAAGCCTTTCAACCAACAGATACCATCCTTGCACCCGGAAACTTCCTTATGCTCCAGGAAGACCTATTGACCCAACTCAAGCAGGCCTCATCATCGGCTTCGCACCCATCAAACACCACCCTACATTCCAGCAATGACTTACTGTGGCATGAAAATAAGATCTACGTGCCTCAACAATTACGGGTTGCTGTTCTTAAATCCTGCCACGACCACAAACTGGCCGGCCATTTTGGGGTACACAAGACCACCGAACTCCTTCAATGCACCTTCTGGTGGCCTCAGCTGCTAAGAGATTGCAAGCTTTATGTTGAATCATGCACCACCTGTACCCAGAACAAGGGTAGCAAGACCAAAGCCTGGGGGTTGCTGAAACCAATCCCTATTCCGGAAAGGCCATGGAAAATGATTTCCATGGACTTTATTGTTGAATTACCACCGTCAGAAGGCTACACCACTATCTTTGTGGTGGTTGACAGATTCTCCGAGATGGCTCATTTTCTGCCCATGAAGGGTACACCTTCTGCCCCTGAGACTGCAAGGATCTTCATTAAGGAAATAGTAAGACTCCACGGTATACCTGCAAACATTGTTTCCGATCGTGGGGTGCAATTTACATCTAAATTTTGGAGAGCTTTGTGTGAGTCCCTGAAGATTGACCTTTCGTTCTACCATCCCCAGACCAATGGCCAGACCGAACGAACAAACCAGACCCTCGAGCAATATTTGCGGTGCTATTCTTCCTTTTCGCAAGACGATTGGGTATCCCTTTTACCACTTGCCGAGTTCGCCTACAACAATTCCGTTCATTCTGCAACGAATCAGTCTCCCTTTTTTGCGAATTATGGTTTTCACCCTCTGTTCTTATCAAACAACATTCCAGAATGTACAGTTCCGGTGTCTTGTCAAATAGGGTCCTCCATCAGAAGCTGTCCCCTGCGTACTGCGCATGCGCAGTACACAGGAACACAGATTCCGAAAATTGCCGAGGATGAACGGCGCCTGCGCCGTGAGTCCAGGTTCTATCCCCACTATCCAAGTGGACATAGAGTTAGAATAAAAAAGAGCCGAGCGCAGCGAGGCCGAGCCCGAAGCGTGGCGAGCGAAGCTCGCCCGCGAGGGGCCCTCTAAAATTCACAACCCTATGTCCGCTTGGATGGTGGGGCTACCACCTCCACTCACGGCGCAGGCGCCGTTCAGCTTCGGAGATTTTCCGAAGCTTCGTCTGCTCCGTACCGCGCATGCGCAGTACGGAGCGGACACATATTGATGGCCGGACTCTATTAGGCAGAACACCGGCGGCTCAGGAAACTTTGAACGTTTTCTGCACCAATAACAAGCTGCTTCAAGAGACGATGGCAAGGACCCAAGAACGCAACAAGGCGGCTTTTGACAAAAAGAGGACCGGGGATTTAGTCTGGCTGTCTACCCTGAATTTGAAATTGGCAAGCCCATCCAGAAAACTGGGCCCAAAATTTGTGGGTGCCTTCCCTGTAACCAGGAAAATTAATAACGTGGCCTATGAACTGAAACTACCGGAGTCGTTTCGTATCCACCCAGTGTTCCATGTGGCCCTTCTAAAACCCTCAATCCAGGATCCCTTCACCGATCGGAACGTTGGTCCCCCTGAACCTGTGCTTATTAACGGTGAGGAAGAATTTGAGGTTGAAGCGATTTTAGATTGCAGAAAGAGACTCAACCAAGTCCAATATCTGGTGAAGTGGAAGGGGGATGGGCCAGAAGAGAACTCCTGGGAACCAGAGACTGGTATCCACGCCAAGAGGTTGATTCTGGCCTTCAAGAGATCTCACCCGGGTAAGATGTCCCAGTTGGGCATCCTTAGGCTGCCCATTGGAGGGGGGCAATGTCAGGAAGATCCTTCTCACCAGCATCCGAGCGGCGTAAGACGCAGAAGATCATCTGTGCGGTAAGAAGAGCGTTATCGCGGTCGCGCGCGGCCGTTTGACACAATTGGCGCCAATAGCGCTATTTAAAGTGGATCCTTGCTTTACTGCCTTGCTGCCCGATCAACAGCGTTCCCGTGTACTCTGGTATCCTGTATCTGCATTCACCTGATCCGTATCCTGATCCATATTGAACCCGGCCTGTTGCTGACTTCGCTGTTTGCTGCCTGCCCCCGACTTTTGGCTTCCTACCCGACTACTCTTCTGGATTTCGTTTCTGTACCTGATCTGCTCGCCTGTGCCTGACCTGGACCGTTGTACTACTCTGTTACCTGCCAGTTTCCTGTTTACCGCTGCTGGACTACAGAACACCTCCCAGTCCGCCACCGTACCCGGCTGTTGTCTTCCACTGTGACCTGTTGCCTCTTATCTCTTGCTGCGGACTACAGGACTCCTTCCACTTCCTGCTATATCCTGTTTGCACCTGCACTCCGCTGTTGGACTACAGATCTCCTCCTGTTGTCCGCTGTACCCTGCAGTCACTTGCACTCTGCTGTTGGACTACAGGACTCCTCCCGCTGTCTGCTGTACCTTGCCATCACCTGCACTCCGCTGCTGGACTACAGGACACCTCCCATTACCAACAGTCTGCTGCTTCCTACATCAACCATCCAGTCAGGCACTTGTGCTCCTCTGTGCTCCTGAGCCCCTGTCATCTCTACCAGGGCCTCCCGAGTCAGAGGTCTACGAGAGGCCGCTCCCTGCATTCCGGGCTCTGCCTTAAGGTACGTGACACTGTGGCTCCGGTGTCCGCCCCTCTGCCGCGTGTCTCCTCTTCCGCCACAGCGCTGGCCATCCAATGGGATCGCCTGACATTTTGGCCAATCGGGAAACAGGTCTCACAGACCTGCCTTCTGATTGACGGGTAGGAAAATTCATTTGCTATGGTCACACAATTGGGTGGCTATGAAGAGCAATGCTCTGCGCTACAAGACCACCCTTTTTTGCAGCCTATTAGAGCCCCATGTGCTTCAAAAAAACACCCCACCGCATTGAAATCCATGGCCTGGCATCACTGATATGTAGATCAGGGGGTCGGACCCATGGATAGGGAGGCGGTGCCCATGCGCCCTCTATGGACAGGCCGCCTCCTCTCCCAGGTAAAGATGTCAAAGCAGACTGGCATTTCAAGATGTGCTGTTCAAGCCCTTTGGAAGAAGCACAAAGAAATGGACAACATTGAGGAGCGTAGACGAATGCCGCGTACACACGATCAGACTATCCGGCGGACTTTGCAGTGGAGGTCCGCTGGACTTTCCAAACGAGCGTACTTGCCCACACACACCCACACATGACCGGACTTTTGGCAGAGGTCCGCCGGACTTTTGAAATGAACGGACTTGCCCACACACGGAGTAAAGTCCGTTCATTTTGACTCCAGGTAGACAGGACTAGCGAAGGAAGTCAATGTCGCCGCCTCCATCAGCGAGATTGACACCTCGTGAGCCCCGTCTCCTGGTATGGATTTTAAGAGGAACCCCAAGGTCCATACCAGACCCTTATCAGAGCACGCAGCCCCGGCCGGCCAGGAAACATGGGAGGCAGAACAATGGCAGCAGGTGTTCTGGACTGGACTGAGTCAAAATGTTACATACATAGTTACATAGTTACATAGTTAGTCAGGTTGAAAAAAGACACAAGTCCATCCAGTTCAACCTTAAAAACAAATAAATAAAATAAAAAATAATCGTACAATCCAAATACCCAATTTTATGCCCACAATTGATCAAGAGGAAGGCGAAAAAAAACCCCAGCAGAGCATGCTCCAATTTGCTACAGCAGGGGAAAAAAATTCCTTCCTAATCCCCCAAGAGGCGATCGGATTTTCCCTGGATCAACTTTACCTATGTTAGTACCCAGTTATATTATGTACATTCAGGAAAGTATCCAGGCCTTTCTTAAAGCAATCTACTGAGCTGTCCAGAACCACCTCTGGCGGGAGTCTATTCCACATTTTCACAGCTCTAACTGTGAAGAAACCTTTCCGTACTTGAAGATGAAATCTCTTTTCCTCTGGGTTGACCGTACAGAGAACAACTCAACACCAAGTTCACTATACGGACCCCTAATATATTTGAACATGTTGATCATATCCCCCCTTATTCTCCTCTTCTCAAGAGTGAATAAATTCAGTTCCTCTAATCTTTCCTCATAGCTGAGCTCCTCCATGCCTCTTATCAGTTTGGTTGCCCTTCTCTGCACTTTCTCCAGTTCCCCGATATCCTTTTTGAGAACTGGTGCCCAAAACTGAACTGCATATTCCATGTGAGGTCTTACTAATGATTTGAACAGGGGCAAAATTATGTCTCTCTCTCTGTATTCTCTTAATACAAGAAAGGACTTTGCTTGCTTTGGAAACAGCAGCTTGGCATTGCATGCTATTATTGAGCTTATGATCTACCAAAACCCCCAGATCCTTCTCCACTATGGATTCCCCCAGTTGTACTCCCCCTAGTATGTATGATGCATGCATATTCTTAGCCCCCAAGTGCAGAACTTTACATTTATCAACATTAAACCTCATCTGCCACATAGTCGCCCAATTAGACAGTGTATTGATGTCGGCTTGTAAATTGGAGACATCCTGTAAAGACGTTATTCCACTGCATAGCTTGGTGTCATCTGCAAAGACAGAAATGTTACTTTTGATCCCAGACCCAATATCATTTATAAAGATGTTAAAAAGTAAGGGTCCCAGCACTGAACCTTGGGGTACACCACTGATAACCTTAGATCATTCAGAGTAAGAATCATTAATCACTACTCTCTGAATTCTGTCTTTTAGCCAATTTTCTATCCATTTACAAACTGATATTTCCAAACCTGTATACTTTACCTTACACATGAGCCGTGTGTGGGGAACTGTATCGAACGCTTTTGCAAAATCCAAGTATACCACGTCCACCGCCACCCCTCTGTCCAAGGTTTTACTTACCTCCTCATAAAAAGAAATCAGATTTGTCTGACAACTTCTGTCTTTCATGAATCCATGTTTGTCTGTTGCTTAAAGTGTTTTTGTTCAGCAAATGTGAAATGTATGGCTGTAGCAGGAGGCAGTTTGTTGGTGAAGGGCTGGAGAGCGGTACAATAATGAGTGCCTGCAGCCAACTGTGAATCATGGTGGAGGTTCTTTGTAAGTTAGGAGCTGCATTGCTGCAAATGAAGTTGAAGATTTGGCCAGGATCAATATGTTATCTTTGATTTAACAATCAGATTTCAGACAAATACATTGGTTGGTTATAACAACAGCCTTAAAGTGGAACTCTTTTTTTTTTTTTTTTTGCCCAATCTGTTGCTAGCCTCAACACAGCAATTGTTGTTTTTCTCAGTCCTCAAACAGGAGATTTGTTACTTTTCCTTTAAGCTGGCAGAAAAGTGACAGTCACAGGGGTTGGGACCTCTGTCTTAAGCCCTTATGAAGGGGCAATGCCTATTCTCTGGATTGCGTTGGCATTTTTTATAGAACCAATGTCTGATCTTGTATGAAAATATATTTATTTGTGAAAACTCTGTGAAGGTCACACACCAGTAACTTACAATGAACAAACATTATTCAAGCAAGCAACACATGCTGCAAGTCTGAGATCCACCCCCCTGGGATGTGTTTTACCCTTATGGGCTAAGTCATGGAGATCGTTTCACTGACTAAGCCTGTGAGGGATAAACTCATCGGAGAGGAGTGGTTCGCAGCTGAGAATGGGTGGCATCATCGGTGGGCAACCTTTGTGTTTTCTGATAGAGTTTTCATGGAGTGGGGACGGGCTCTTATGGCCGGTAACAACAGTGTCATGGACCTGAATTGACGTGGTTGGCCTCTCTTGTACCTCCAGCCCAGGCCCCACTACAGGTGGTACAGATGGTGCTGAGTGCCAGAAGGTGTTGATAGCAGAACTTGCAGCAGGAGATGCAGGCTTGAGCGGTCAGGCAGGACATCAGGATCAGAGCAGAAGTGATGCACGCTGGGCCAGCCAAATTTAACGGGGCACTTGTGGAAAGAAAACACTGCGATGACTGGGGCTGATATAGAGGACAGCCGACGAAGGCACTCAGGTGAAGTATGAAAGCCAAGCGAGGTCACAGAGGCAGCCGAGGTCAGTAACAGGCGAGCAATGAGGTACAGAAGCATCGGCAAAAGTGTGGTCAGGAAAAGATCTGAGGTCAGGAGCAGGCAGGCAGAGGTACAAACAGAATCCAGGATCAGGTCAGTAAAAAAAAAAAATACCACAAAAAGGTAAAGCATCGTTCAAGGCCACTGAATACCTTTTATTGAAAATGAGACATATTCTCATATATAAAACATGGCGGTGAGAATATCAACAAAAGCCTTGCCCCCCCCCCCCCCCCCAGAAGCCACGCCAGTCCGAATCTCCTCCAATACTCAACCACTACCTACTAGCCCTGTAATCCCACACCCTCCCTCTCTCATTAATCCTGGGCCCACCCACCCTCTGAGGGGGAATACCAAGCCAGGTCATCAACGGAAATCAGATACAGAATACACTCTTTTATCGAAAATGAGACATATACTTATACATAAAACATGGCGGTGAGAATATCCCCAAAAGCCATAGGTCACCTCCCTTCCTCGCCCTCCCCCCCCAGAAGCCACGCCAGCCCGAATCTCCTCCAATACTCAACCACTACCTAACTACTAGCTCTGTATTCCCACACCCTCCCCCTCACCTTAACCCTGGACCCCACCCACCCTCTGAGAGGGAATACCAAGCCGGGTCATCAACAGAAATCAGATACAGAATACACTCAGGACATGGGAAAAGCTGAAGACCACTTACAGTGAGCAAGATCATCACTTAAATTACCCTTTTGTCTCCACCAAGAACTGTAGACAAGCTCCCGCATGCATGCAAACTCATGCATGCATGTGTGTGCCTATGCCCATTCGCATACACACATCTATGCGTAAGTAGACCAGCCTTTCTCAACCATATCAACACAGAGGAACCCTTGAAATAGTTCTCTGGTCTCAGAGAACCACTGCTAAAAATTAGAAATCTACAACTCATAATACAATAGTGTGATGGTCAGTGGGAAGAGTGGTCCTTACACTTGTGGTCATAGGGAAGAATTTCCACCTTACAGAGCTAAAGCTAAAAAGATCAATGGTGTCGGTGGGAACTTATCTGAGAGGCAGAAATTGGCCAATGCTGAAGGAACCCCCAGTAACCTCTGGAGGAACCCTAGTTGAGAATCACTGAAGTAGACACTTTCCTTTGAGTCTCAGAATGACTTTGGAAGCCCTATGATCTGTGGGAGATGCCTACCTCAGGGTTTATGCACCTCTACGTCCAACGTCAATTGTTCATTTCTGTGACCAAAACCCGTGACCAAAACCAGGTGTTCCAATTTCAAGTATGAGGAAAAGGTCTACTTTCCCATCCTCAAACGTACAGTATGGGTGCTTTAAGCCCGAACTTTAGGCTGGGCACAACCTCCCACCCCTTCCCCCCACCTTTCCCCGTATATATTGTCCAACCTTGAGCGGGATCATTGATGGATCATAGCCTGGTGAGTGTGCAGGGGACGTGGCCGGGGGAAGAGCTAAGCATTGCAGCAAACGTTGGACTACTTCATTCTTCCTTCTCTCCGATTTCCCGGAGTCAGCTTTTAGAGCGTTAACATTCCGAAGATGTTCCTCGTCATCTGATGGCGGGGCTGCTGCTGCTCTGGCTCTTCCGTTAGGAGAAAGGGCAATTATTTTTTTATTCTCTCCAAGGTGGCATCATCTCATAGAGCAAAATTGCCTCTGGGCCTGAAACTCCAGACGGCGGAAAAGGACAAAACAAGAAAACAGCTCTTTTATTTCTGAAAGCTTCTTTGCTTTTCCGACTCACCGCCGCTGAACGCAAAGCACCGGCACATTAACATAAAAAGAATAATGTGACATCACTGGAGTATTATACAAGGCAATAATAGACCTGGAGAGGACAGCGATGTCATTATAGTGCTCTGTTTATAATCCGCACACCAACCTATTGAAAGAACAATCAGCCTTTCTTGGTGGAGAAATGTTTATGACATCATCGCCTCTAATAGTCTTCCACAAGCAGGAGAATTCAGTAGATTAACCACTTCAATACCGGGGGGGGGGGGGGGGGGCACTTGTACACCTTCCTGCCCAGACGAATTTTGAGCTCTCAGCGCTGTCGCACTTTGAATGACAATTGCGCGGTCGTGCTACACTGTACCCAAGCAAAATTTTTATAATTTTGTTCCCACAAATAGAGCTTTCTTTTGGTGGTATTTGATCGCCTCTGGGATTTTTATTTTCTGCTAAACAAATAATAAAATGCCGAAAATTTTGAAAAAAACATTTTTTTTGTTTCAGTTACAAAACTTTGTAAATAAGTACGTTTTATCCTTCACTGACGGGCACTGATGGGGCCGCAGTGACTGGCACTGATAAGGCAGCACTGATGGGCACCAATGATGTGGCATCAATGAAGTGGCACTGATAGGCGACACAGATAGACACTGATAGGTGGCACAAATAGGCACTGATAGGTGGCATGGATTGTCATGGATAGGTGGATTGGATTGGCATGGATGGGTGGCATGGATGGGCATGGATAGGCGGCACGGATGGGCATGGATGGGCAATGATAGGCGGCATGGATGGGCACTGATAGGCAGCATAGATGGGCACTGATAGGTGGCATGGATGGGCACTGATAGGTGGCACGGATTGTCATGGATAGGTGGATCAGATTGGCATGGATGGGTGGCATGGATAGGTGGCATGGATGGGCATGGATAGGCGGCACGGATGGGCATGGATGGGCACTGATAGGCGGCACGGATGGGCACTGATAGGCAGCATAGATGGGCACTAATATGTGGCATGGATGGGCACTGATAGATGGCACGGATGGGCACTGATAGGCAGCACAGATGGGCATTGTAGCGTACAGTATTGTATAGGGATGCCAATCAGTGCCAAACAATAATGCATGGCAATCAGTGATGCCCATTGTGGGCACTGATTGGCATCCATTATGGGCATTGATTGGCATCCATTGTGCGCAGTGATTGGCATCCATTGTGGGCACTGACTGGCATCCCTGGTGGTGTAGGGGGGCATACCTGGTGCTGGGCATCCCTGGTGGTCTGGTGGCATCCCTGGTGGTCCAGTGTGGGCATCCTCGGGGGGGGGCTGTGCTGATAATCGATCAGCACAGACCCCCCCCCCTGTCAGAGGAGCAGCCGATCAGCTCTCCTCTACTCGCATCTGACAGACGCGAGTCAGGAAAAGCCGATCACCGGCTCTTCCCATTTACACTGTGATCAGCCGTGATTGGACACGGCTGATCACATGGTAAAGAGTCTCCGTCAGAGACTCTTTACCGAGATCGTAGTTGCGGTGTGTCAGACTGACACCCCGCAACAACGATCGCCGCGATGCGCGCCCCCGGGGGCACGCAGCGGCTTAATATCCTGATCACGTCATATGACGCCCAGTCAGGATATTAAAACCACATACGCAAACGTCATTTTGCTATATGGCGGGAGGCAAGTGGTTAACCACTTCAATCCCAGGCACTTCCACCCTCTCCCTGCCCAGGGCCAATTTTCCGCTTTCAGCGCTGTCACCGGTGTTAATTTAGTCGACTAAAACTGACTAAAACATTTTAGTCGGCTAAATGAACACTATTTTAGTCTACTGAAATACGACTAAAATGGTTGAGATGACTAAAATAAAACTAAAATGGCATTTTAGTCAAAAGACTAAAATGGGACTAAAACCAAAATGCCAGTTTAGTCAAAAAAGACTAAAGACTAAAACTAAATTGAAATTTGACTTCAAAATGAATACTGGTCTGTAGTGAATGTTCACACCTCAATACCCGAAGTAATAAGATATGAGATTTTTCACTCCAGCAGTATATAATGAATTTGGAAATTGTAGAGAAATGTTAACGAATGCATTACAATTTAATTATACCCATTAGATTTTAGACGACTAAAATTAGTTTTAGTCGACTAAAATGTACTGGAGATTTTAGTTGACTAAAAGGTAGGACATTTTATGCCGCGTACACACGACCGGACTTTCGACGGACTGAACTCTGGAGGGCTTTTTGACGGAGTTTCCGCCGAAACGGACTTGGCCCACACACGATCACACCAAAGTCCGACTGATTCGAATGTGATGAAGTACGACCGGACTAGAATAAGGAAGATCGTAGCCAGTAGCTGCTCAGCATCGGTTTTTCGTCCGTCGGACTGGCATCCACACGAACTGATTTTTCAACCTGGACTCGAGTCCGTCGGAAAAAAAATTTGAAACATGTTCTAAATCTAAAGTCCGTCTGATTTTTCAACAGCAAAGGTCCGATGAAGGCCGCACACGCGACCGAATTGTCCGCCGGATTCGCTCCGTCTGACCTTTGCTGTCGAAAAGTCCGGCCGTGTGTACGTGGCATTAGTCGACTAAAATCTACTGGAGATTTACTCGACTAAATACGACTAAAACAATTGCAGAAGACTAAAATTGGAGTAAAACGAAAATGCCAGACTAATGCCGCGTACACACGATCGGAATTCTCATCGGAAAAAGCTCTGATGGTTTTCCCGACTGAATTTTCGATGGAATTCCACTCAAGCTGTCTTGCCTACACACGCGGTCACACCAAATTCCGATCGTTTAGAACGCGGTGACGTGCAACACGCACGATGGGACTAGAAAAAGGAAGTTCAATAGCCGGTAGCCAAAAGCTTCCGTCTCGTAGTTGAATCTGAGCAATGCGTGATTTTTGGCATGTCGGAATTGCATTACACACGATCGGAATTTCCGTCGGGAAAATTGAGAACGTGCTGTCAAATTTTGGCTGGCGGAAATTCGGACAGCTAAATTCCGATGGAGCATACACACACGGTCGCATTTTCCCGATGAAAAGCTCTCATCTGTCTTTTTCTGGCCGAAATTCCAATCGTGTGTACGCGACATAAGACTGAAACTAAATCGAAAATTTGCTGCCAAAATTAACACTGGCTGTCACACTTTGAATGACAATTGCGCGGTCATGCAACATTGTACACATATGAAATTTGTATGACTTTTTTGAGACAGATTGAGCTTTCTTTTGGTGGTATTAAATCACCACTGGGGTTTTTTTTTTTTTTTTTTTTTTGATAAACAAAAAACAAACCTGGAAACTTAGAAAATGTATTTGTTTCGGTTATAAAATGTAGCAAATTTTTATTCATACATTTAGGAAAAAATTTATTCTGCTGCATTTCTGTGGGTAAAATAACCCAAATCAGTGTATATTATTTAGTCTGTAGGAAAGGTATGGAGTCCACAAACTATGGGATACATATCTAAAAATCGATCAATCCTGATGTACTGACGGCCGATTTCTTGAGGCTTGAAAACACCAGGACAGTAAAGGTACCCCCCAAACGACCTCTTTTTGGGAAGCAGACAGATAATGTATTTAGTAAGAGGCATGGCGATTTTTCGTTTTTTTGTCACAGTTTTCTGGAGAATGAAAAAAATATTTTTTGTCTTTTTCCATTTTTTTTTAACATACTGTCATCAGTGCTGTACAGCATCATCATACAACTGGTGTGGCGGTGATCAGGGACACTGACTGGTGACAGTATGTAAAAAATAAAAACAAAAAAATAAATTTTAATATTTTTTCTATTTTTTTCATACTTTTTCTTTTTTTTTTTTCTTTTTTTTAACGCACTGTGACCAGAGCAATACAGTATTACTGTAGTAACATTGTACTACTTTAGGGAAGTTATCAGGGTTTTTTTTTAGTTTTTTTTTATAAATATTAGGATTGCTTATTTCAGTGAATTTTCCCTGTTGTAAGCAACCATTTTTACTGAATTAAGTTGATTCATTCGATTTGTGTCATACTGTCATCGGTGCTGTACAGCGTCATCATATAGCTGGTGGGGTGATGATCAGGGACTCTTACTGGTGACAGTATGTAAAAAAGAAAAACAACAAACGAAATTGTATTTTTTGTTCTATTTTTTTTCAAACTTTTTCTTTTTTATTACATTTATTTTTTTTATTTTTTTTACCTTTTTCTTTTTTTTTAAACGCACTGTGACCAGAGCAATACAGTATTACTGTAGTAGCATTGTACTACTTTAAGGAAGTTATCAGGGTTTATTTTATTTTTTATTTATTTTTTATACACATTAGGATTGCTTATTTCAGTGAATTTCACTGTTGTAAGCAACCATTTTTACTGAATTAAGTTGATTCATTCGGTTTGTGTCATACTGTCATTGGTGCTGTATATAACTGGTGGGGTAAAAAAGAAAAACAACAAACTAAATTGTAATTTTTTTTAATTTTTTTTATTTTTCATTACATATTTTTTTCTTTTTTTTTTTTTTACTTTTTTTTTTTTTAACGCACTGTGACCAGAGCAATACAATATTACTGTAGTAACATTGTACTACTTTAGGGTAGTGATCAGGTTTTCAGGTTTTTTTTATTTTATTTTTTTACTCATTATGATTGCTTATTTCAGTGAATTTCACTTTTATAAGCAACCATTTTTACTGAATTAAGTTGATTCATTCGGTGTGTGTTGTTGTAATTAGCTGAGATTTGCCACAGCTAATCACATGGTACAGGTGGGCTGTGATTGGCCCTGTCTGTACCACGTGAGCACTGTGGCCAATCAAAGCAAGCAGCACAATTGTACACAATGGATGACAATAATGGAAGCCAGCCATTGTTTACAATTGTCATGTGATTTGCTGTGATTGGTCACAGTGATCACATGGTAGCGGCAGCGGCCCGGTACCATGATCCGGTGGACGCAGCCAGTGACACCCTAATATAGAGAGAACATTTTATATGTAGATATGATGGAGGGTGACACCCCAATATATATTATATGTTTTGGGGTGACATCCCAATATATATTATGTGTTTTGGGGTGACACCCCAATATAGAGAGAACATTGTGTGTACAAATATTATGTGGGGGGTGACACCCTAATGTAGAGAGAACATTGTATATGCAGATATGATGGAGGGTGACACCCCAATATAGAGAGAACATTGTCCATACAGATATGATGATGGGGAGGGGGGACACCTCAGCTCAATATAAAGATTACATTGTATATACAGATAAGATATGGGGGTGACACCCCAATATAGAGAAAACATACACACAGCTATGATGATGGGGTGACACCCCAATATAGGGAGAGCATTGTACAGTATATACAGATCTGATGGGAAGAGTGACACCCCAATATAAAGCCCAGTAAAGGTGGAAGGGGGGTGGGGCCCTCTTCCACCAACTGTAAAAGTAATCCAGCGGCTCTTTAGCGGCTCGGATTACTTTAACAAGACACAGAATTGCCAGCTGAAGAAAATGATATCTCAGTCATCGCTGCAGCTATCAAGCGACATACCTGTACATCACAGGACGGGAAGTGGTTCAAGTTTGGAAGAAAAAGGGGGAAGCAGTGCTATGCATTGTAAAAACACAAGGAATCGCCTTCCCCCCTTTGCTGACAGCTTCAATTACTACCCATATGAATAAAAAAAACTGAATATTCTCTCTATGGGTGGTGTGAATCTAATTCTTCCATCAGCTCATCCCTCACAGTTACTGCCTTTTTTGTAAGCTCTTATGAGCAGGGTCCTCCTAACCCTCTTATATAAGCAGGTGTAGGACGGTGTTCTCTAAGGCCACTTGCCCTTGGACCAGATTGACAGGGGACCAGTGACCATCCATTGGTACCAATCACTGGCATTAATAAGCAGGGGTAGAATTGTGTTCACTAAGGCCAGCTGCCCTTGGACCAGATTGACAGGGGCCCAGTGACCATCCATTGGTACCAATCAGTGGAATTAATAAGCAGGGGTAGGACTTTGTTCTCTAAGGCCACTTGCCCTTGCACCAGATTGACTGGAGCCCAGTGACCATCCATTGGTACCACTCACTGGCATTAATAAGCAGGGGTAGAATTGTGTTCTCTAAGGCCAGCTGCCCTTGGACCAGATTGACCGGAGCCCAGTGACCATCCATTGGTACCAATCACTGGCATTAATAAGCAGGGGTAGAATTGTGTTCTCTAAGGCCAGCTGCCCTTGGACCAGATTGACCGGAGCCCATTGACCATCCATTGTTACCAATCATCGCCATTGATAAGCAGGGGTGGGACTTTGTTCTCTAAGGCCACCTGCCCTTGAACCAGATTGACAGGGGCCCAGTGACCATCCATGGGTACCAATCACTGGCATTAATAAGCAGGGGTAGAATTGTGTTCTCTAAGGCCAGCTGCCCTTGGACCAGATTGACCGGAGCACAGTGACCATCCATTGGTACCAATCACTGGCATTAATAAGCAGGGGTAGAATTGTGTTCTCTAAGGCCAGCTGCCCTTGGACCAGATTGACCGGAGCCCAGTGACCACCCATTGGTACCACTCACTGGCATTAATAAGCAGGGGTAGGACTGTGTTCTCTAAGGCCAGCCACCCCCTGTTCTACTGTAAATCCAATTTGCCCATGGCTTCATAAAAGTATTCAATCAGCTTCAAGAACATCAAAGATTCTCCAGATATCATGGCCAGGTAATTTTTGCACAGGATGTACTACACAATGATGGCACTTTTCCCCTTAGTGGTGGCCAGTAATGAAAACCAGCTGATGGGCTCTGGGGGCTTATTTTCCATTTCTCTGACCAATTCCTTCACTGGCTCCACCGTCATTTTCATATTCTCTTCAGTCTCCTCAACAATTTAAGTTACAATAGCTCTTCTGTTGGATTGGACTACACGAGCCAGCCTCCGCTCTCCACCTCTTGGCTGCTCATGACCCTGTCACCAATTCTCCGGTTTTCCTTCCTTGGACCACTTTTGGTCGGTCCTGACCACTGCGGACCAGGAACATCCCTCAAGAGCTAGAGAGGAAAAAAGGGTGGGTTGCGCTACAAAAAGTTAGGAAAATACGCTTACATGAAAAGACTCATAAAAACATTGACTTAATGGTGTATCTATCCTATATAGAAAAGTTAACAAATACACCTTAATATAGTTTCCCAAAAGACCCCCAAATGACAGTGAATGTTCAAAGAGAAAAAAATATATTAATTAAACCTAAACAAATAGATATGGATACAAAATATATATATGTATACCAACTATACCTAAAAATAAAATAAAAATCGTATTAAGTATCAGAATAATGAATAAAGACCCTTAAGTAATATAAACAATCATATTATGATGTTAACCCTGTGAAAATAGCAAACAACATAAAATCCACTGTTCCGTTGTCTTAAACCATTAGGGAAACATGGATATAGAAATGAATTGTGAACATAACATAAAGTGTTTGCAATGTTTCAAAAAGTCCATATACAGTCTCTATTTGCAAGGTATTCCGCAGTGAAATGGTGACAGCATAAAGATCCAAAACGAACGTGACTCGTGCTTAACCTCCACCAAAGATATTACTGCCGCTTACCAAAAATGAGTGGTTCTTTGTCATAGAGAACCATATAGAGCAGGTGACTGATTCCCCCAGTCCAGGGTTTCCACGAATGGATGTGAAGAAACTCCAGAATCCGTTCGCCTCTCGATTTGTTCCCGTTCACAGATTAGCATAAAAGATAAAAGACTCACAATAGTGTAAAACCCAAATATATCTTTAATCGAACGTAAGAGACAAATGCGCACTTACAGAAATGAAGATAAAAACGATCGTTTCAGCGAAACCGAGCCGGGCCGGACTCGATTCGCGCCCGTTATACCGTAAACATACAACACGAGATGGTGGCGTCAGGACGTCACTCCTCCTCCCTACGCGTTTCGTCACGATAGGACGTGGTCACGGGGTACGGGCGGCGTCCTGACGCACCGCTTATATAATGCAAACATTAAACCATGCCTCGGTTTGACCCCGAGGCCGAGACAGAAAACGCCATATTGGTTTAGGGAAATTGACAATGACTAGTGCTGCCAAAAGCGGCCACCCCATGAATTACATGGATTTAGCACACAAAAGTTAAGGAAAAATAAAATATAAATTGAAACATCTCCATAATTCAACCCAAAATGTACATTTAATAAAGGATATAAAAATATAAGGATAATTTTTGCCCATAGATATATGGCAAAAACAAAATTAATATGGTATAAATGTGGCCGCCCCGGAAAGGATTTCATTAGGAAAAACCCAAAAGGGGCAACGTTTAAACTAAATAAATCAAATGAGCAGATAAATTAACCACATGTGTATTCTGCTCAATTCCAAGGGCCAAACCATACCTGTGCAGCTCTTATAAAACAGTTTTGAGCTACAAACAACTATAATGCACATGAAGCAAAAATAAATAAAAAACAGAAAAAAATATTTGTATGTATTACATCCATAATTACGTCCTAGTCATGGAACTATAAATATATGTGTAGACAATACTAACATACGTAACACCAGGATATAAAGACCTGAAAGGACCCCTTAAATAAATTTGGCCACATAAAAATATCCAACCTGAAAATCAGACTGTAAATATATCTTATATTGAATAAATGGCCATAACAGAATTAAAATTAAGTTGCACTATGTCAGTAATTACATCAAGGTAAACTAGAAAATAAACCAAATTACGCCCGAGGGCTAAGAACTATATGCAACATAGAGCCATACATGACTCCCAAAATTGATACCTAAGTTCAAAAATGTAAAAAACAAAAATATAAAAATTAAATTCAAATGACAGAATCATTTTTAATAAACAGGGGGAGTAAAGAGGTATACAGTATTTAAGAGTTGTCAATAAAACAATTGACGTCGATGTCAATATTTAACCCGAAAGGGGTATAGCTCTTTAATTTGTGTACCCAGGCCATCTCCAACCTGGAGATACTACGGACCAAGCAACTACCTCTCCAGTTTGGCCTGTATTTGTCTATGCCAAGAAAAAGAGTATCTGAAGGATCCCTATTATGAACAGATAAATAATGCTTGGAAACGGAATGTTTAGTAAACCCTTTCCTGATGTTGCTTATGTGCTCATTGATCCGGACCTGAAGAGGTCTTTTGGTCCGGCCCACATATTGTAAGCCGCACGGACATTGGAGCAAATAAACAACACCTGTAGTGGAACAGGTGATAAAGGAATCTATAGAGAAAGTTTTAGAGGTACAGGTAGACTAAAAACTAGTAGTTCTTCTCGTAGTACATTGGTTAAGCTGGCACACCTGACATCTTCTACATTGATAGTATCCCTTTAGCTCCGAGAACAGATTTGTTCTCTCCCTCGGGGGGTTTACAACGTTAGGGGCCAGTTTGTCTCTAAGGTTAGGTACACCTTTAAAGACAACCTTTGGTTTGTCAGGTAAAATGGCACCTAAAACCCTATCATTCTTTAAGATGTGCCAATATTTATTCATAATGTTCTTCACGCTAAAATGTTGGCGCGAGAAGGTAGTAATGAAAGGACATCTGTAAGAACCAACATCCCCCTGATTATTCTTTCTGGCCTCCAATAAGTCTCCACGGTTGGTGCCAATGACCTGGCCTAAAGCGTCCTTAAGGAATTCAGGACTATACCCCTTATCCAGAAACCTCTTAGTGAGGACATCCGCTTGTGTCAAAAAGGTGCTATCCTCTGAACAATTGCGTTTAATTCTGAGGTATTGGCTTTTTGGAACTGAGTTAAGCCATGATTTGTGATGGCAGCTGTCTCGGGGTATGTAAGCATTTCTGTCTGTAGGTTTAAAGTAGGTGGAGGTGATAAACCTATCTTCTTTAACAGAAATGACCAGATCCAAAAAATGAATTTGTTCTAAACTCGCTTCATAACTGAAATGTATCCCTCTGTCATTAGTATTCAAGAAGTCCATATACTCAGAGAGAGCAGGTAGGTCACCATCCCAAAGGAGGAGGACGTCATCTATATACCGAACCCAGAGGATAACCTCTGACCTGGGTTCAGCATAGATGACGTCCTCCTCCCACTTGGCCATGAAGAGGTTAGCCAAGCTGGGGGCATATTTAGCCCCCATTGCAACTCCCTTATCCTGACGATAAAAATGTCCGTCAAACCAAAAAAAAATTATGTGTTGCTGCATAATTTAAAAGAACCATAATAAAATCAATCTGCTCCTGTGGGAGATTAGACCCCCTTTCAAGGAAACAACGAACAGCCTCTAGGCCCAGATTATGAGGTATCACGGTGTAAAGTGAGGTGACGTCGGCTGTTACCAGCCACATCCCTACTTTTGGTTTATACTGAGACAAAAGATTAATGACATCCCTTGTGTCCTTCAAATAGGAAGGAATAGAGCGTACTAGGGGTTGGAGATAAAAATCAATGTACTTGCCCACCCGGGACGTAACTGAGTCTATTCCACTCACGATAGGGCGACCCGGGGGGCAAGAAACATTTTTATGTATCTTTGGTAAGTAATACATAATCGGTACTCTAGGTGCACGAGGCACCAAAAAAGCTTTTTCCTTCCTATTTAAAATCGAATTGGCAAAACCCATACTAACAATATATTCCAACTCCTTCCTATACTTTTCGTTGGGATTATAATGTAGTGGGGTATAAGTAGTGGTGTCCCCTAAAATACGACGCATCTCTATCAAATAGTCATCCTTATTTAAAACGACAATCCCCCCTCCCTTGTCAGCTGGACGAATGACTAAATTATGATTGGTACAGAGGGATTCAATGCCCTTGTCTATGCTCTCCTTGTTTTTCACCTGTCGAACCCGCATAGCCTCTAGATCTTTAAGAGCAAGATCCCTGAACACCTTTAGGGATGGAGCTAATTGTCCTGGCGGACAATCCCTCAAGAGCTGCAGTTTTGGAGTGGCTCTGACCCAGTCGTCCAGCCAATACAATTTGGCCCTTGTCAGATAATCAATGCTATTCACTTTACCTTTCAGTAGTCAGAATGTTATGGCTGATTGGTCTACATAACGTTTTGTTTATTATAGTGAACCAAAGGCACTTTTCAGCCATTGGCTAACGGTCCCCTCCTCCTCTTCGGAATGTGCCCCGTTTTCCATTTATAAAGCAGTACTTCCACCGCTCCAGCGTGGGGCGCTCCTGTACAAACACATTAATGATGCTAATCGCAGTACTTGGCGTTCTTCCCGCTGGTCGACGAATGTCCTCGGGTTTAATTACGGATCTCTCTCTGGAGCTTTTTCCGCTCCGAGCCATCCGAGGTCTGAGAGGAAGAAAGGAGAATCATCTCTTTAAGGTATTTAAGTCTAAAAACAGAAGTATAAATATTAACAAGCCACCATTAATATTCATGAGTATTGAGGTCAGGTGAATTTATGAACACTCTCAGGTCTTCTAATAAACTGCGATGACTTCTGAATACCAATGACAGCAAGTTTGAAAGATCACAGAGTTTACTGCAGTCCGGTGACACCAAAAGTGTTAAAGTGAATCTCTGGCCAAAAATGTTTGTTCAGTAGTTTTGGACAGAGTGGGGGAAGGTTTAGAACAGTGATGGTCAAATGATTAGATATAGAGGGCTACACAGACGAAGAGGGAGGCAGTATGATAGGAGGGGGGCAATGTCAGAAGAAGGGGACAGTATGACAGAAGGAGGGACAGTGTTACAGGAGGGAGACAGTATGGCAGGAGGGAGGCAGTGTTACAGGAGTGGGACAGTATGACAGGAGGGGGCAGTGTCACAGGAGGGGGCAGTATTACAGGAGGGGGGCAGTGTCACAGGAGTGGAACAGTGTTACAGGAGGGGGACAGTATGACAGGAGTGGGACAGTGTTACAGGAGTGGGACAGTGTTACAGGAGTAGGACAGTGTTACAGGAGGGGGCAGTATTACAGGAGGGGGACAGTGTTACAGGAGTAGGACAGTGTTACAGGAGGGGGACAGTGTTACAGGAGTGGAACAGTGTTACAGGAGGGGGACAGTGTTACAGGAGGGGGACAGTGTTACAGGAGGGGGACAGTGTTACAGGAGGGGGACAGTGTTACAGGAGTGGGACAGTGTTACAGGAGTGGGACAGTGTTACAGGAGTAGGACAGTGTTACAGGAGGGGGACAGTGTTACAGGAGTGGAACAGTGTTACAGGAGGGGGACAGTATGACAGGAGTGGGACAGTATGACAGGAGGGGGACAGTGTTACAGGAGTGGGACAGTGTTACAGGAGGGGGACAGTATGACAGGAGGGGGACAGTGTTACAGGAGTGGAACAGTGTTACAGGAGGGGGACAGTATGACAGGAGGGGGACAGTGTTACAGGAGGGGGACAGTATGACAGGAGTGGGACAGTGTTACAGGAGGGGGACAATGTTACAGGAGTGGAACAGTGTTACAGGAGGGGGACAGTATGACAGGAGTGGGACAGTGTTACAGGAGTGGGACAGTGTTACAGGAGGGGGACAGTATGACAGGAGGGGGACAGTGTTACAGGAGGGGGACAGTATGACAGGAGTGGGACAGTGTTACAGGAGGGGGACAGTGTTACAGGAGGGGGACAGTATGACAGGAGGGGGACAGTGTTACAGGAGTGGAACAGTGTTACAGGAGGGGGACAGTATGACAGGAGGGGGACAGTGTTACAGGAGGGGGACAGTATGACAGGAGTGGGACAGTGTTACAGGAGGGGGACAGTGTTACAGGAGTGGAACAGTGTTACAGGAGGGGGACAGTATGACAGGAGTGGGACAGTGTTACAGGAGTGGGACAGTGTTACAGGAGGGGGACAGTATGACAGGAGGGGGACAGTGTTACAGGAGGGGGACAGTATGACAGGAGTGGGACAGTGTTACAGGAGGGGGACAGTGTTACAGGAGTGGAACAGTGTTACAGGAGGGGGACAGTATGACAGGAGTGGGACAGTGTTACAGGAGTGGGACAGTGTTACAGGAGTGGGACAGTGTTACAGGAGTGGGACAGTGTTACAGCAGTAGGACAGTGTTACAGGAGGGGGACAGTGTTACAGGAGGGAGACAGTATGACAGGAGGGAGGCAGTGTTACAGGAGTGGGACAGTATGACAGGAGGGGGCAGTGTCACCGGAGCGGGCAGTATTACAGGAGGGGGACAGTGTTACAGGAGTGGGACAGTGTTACAGGAGTGGGACAGTGTTACAGGAGTGGGACAGTGTTACAGGAGGGGGCAGTATTACAGGAGGGGGACAGTGTTACAGGAGTGGGACAGTGTTACAGGAGTGGGACAGTGTTACAGGAGGGGGACAGTGTTACAGGAGTGGGACAGTGTTACAGGAGTGGGACAGTGTTACAGGAGTGGGACAGTGTTACAGGAGGGGGCAGTATTACAGGAGGGGCACAGTGTTACAGGAGTGGGACAGTGTTACAGGAGTGGGACAGTTTTACTGGAGGAGGACAGTATGACAGGAGTGGGACAGTGTTACAGGAGTGGCACAGTATGACAGGAGGGGGCAGTGTCACAGGAGGGGGCAGTATTACAGGAGGGGGACAGTGTTACAGGAGTGGGACAGTGTTACAGGAGGGGGACAGTGTTACAGGAGTGGGACAGTGTTACAGGAGGGGGACAGTATGACAGGAGTGGGACAGTGTTACAGGAGTGGGACAGTGTTACAGGAGTGGGACAGTGTTACAGGAGGGGGACAGTATGACAGGAGTGGGACAGTGTTACAGGAGTGGGACAGTATGACAGGAGGGGGCAGTGTCACAGGAGGGGGCAGTATTACAGGAGGGGGACAGTGTTACAGGAGGGGGACAGTGTTACAGGAGGGGGACAGTGTTACAGGAGTGGGACAGTGTTACAGGAGGGGGACAGTATGACAGGAGTGGGACAGTGTTACAGGAGTGGGACAGTGTTACAGGAGTGGGACAGTGTTACAGGAGTGGGACAGTATGACAGGAGTGGGACAGTGTTACAGGAGTGGGACAGTATGACAGGAGGGGGCAGTGTCACAGGAGGGGGCAGTGTCACAGGAGGGGGACAGTGTTACAGGAGGGGGACAGTGTTACAGGAGTGGGACAGTGTTACAGGAGTGGGACAGTGTTACAGGAGTGGGACAGTGTTACAGGAGGGGGACAGTGTTACAGGAGTGGGACAGTGTTACAGGAGAGAGGCAGTGTCAAAAGAGGGACACAGTATGACAGGAGGGGAGCAGTGTTACAGGAGAGGGACAGTATGACAGGAGGGAGGACGTGTTAGCCCTTGTACACACGGTCAGAGAATCTGTCAGAATGAGTCTTATCGGACCGTGTCGTCAGATAATCCAACATGTTGGAAATATTTCCCGACCAACTGGGCCGGACGGACCTAATCCGATCATGTGTAGAGCATTTTCATCGGACCAAGTGCCACGCATGCTCAGATCAAATTCCTACATCAAAGCTATTGGCTACTAGCCTGAATGTAGTCCCATCGTAACGAAATTACATCATCACGTTCTGAAAGATCGGATTTTCCGCCAACTTGGCCCGACCGTGTGTATGCAACAGTTTCGGACACAATCCGTCGGACTAAATCCGACGGGCAAAATCCGACGGATTTGGTTGGCAAAGTCTCCGACCGTGTGTACGTGGGCTAACAGGAGGGGTCCAGTATGACAGGAGGGGGGCAGTGCCACAGGAGGGGGACAGTATAACAGGAGAGGAGCAGTATGACAGGAGGGGGACAGTGTCAAAAGAGGGGGACAGTATGATAGGAGGGGGGCAGTATCACAGGAGGGGGACAGTATGACAGGAGGGGGGCAGTGTCACAGGAGGGGGACAGTATGGCAGGAAGGGGGCAGTGTCACAGGAAGGGAGCAGTGTCACAAGAAGGGGCAGTGTCACAGGAGAATGACAGTATGACAGGAGAGGGGCAGTATTACAGGAGGGGGATCAGTATGACAGGAAGGGGGCAGTATGACAGGAGGGGGCAGTGTCACAAGAAGGGGCAGTGTCATAGGAGGAGGACAGTATGATATGAGGGAGGCAGTGTTACAGGAGGGGAACAGTATGAAAGGAGGGTGGCAGGGTTACAGGAAGGGGACAGTATGACAGCAGGGGGACAGTATGACAGGAAGGGGACAGTGTTACAGGAGGGGGACAGTAGGACAGGAGGGGGCAATTTCACTCTGATCACACACACCTTTGGAATGACCAATCCTCCCAGATATCCCCGGTCCTGTAGCAGCTCCTCCAGATGGTGTCAGCGGAGAGGATCTGGTGCCAGGAGGGGTAGCTGCGTCCCGGGCTAGATAGGTAGGCAGAAAAAGATCTCCAGCTACAGCAAAGAGCAGGGGGGAAGGCTTCTCCACCCTGACCTCTTCCTCTTCTCCCTGCTCTTTCATGGGGCCGGACCCACCCTGCACAGCCCATTCCTGACCACAGCCTGCCTGACACCTGAGATCTGCCTTCCACTTCACCCTCCTCTGCATCCTGGCAGGTCCCCTCTGACAGCGAGACATGCACGCCACCCTGCTTGCCTACTGCACTCTCGTCTCAGGACAGAACTCCTCTTACAGATCCTGCACCTCTCTGTGCAACCACCTCTCAGCATTCTCAGCATTTATCTGGCTCCTGCCCTCCTCTGGTCCTCCTTCAGATCCTGAACTTTCTGCTTCCCAGCTCCACCTCTAGCTTTTTCCCAGCAGCAGCACAAGGTCAGGGGGGTACACTGTGATGTAAGGGAGGTTGAGGACTCTTAACTTCTGATGGTGGGGTGGGGCTCTTGACATCTAATGTAAGAGAGAAGTGGGGTGCTCTGGACACCTAGTCTTACAGATACAACCAATCCTTTGAGGGCAACCATACTGCTGATCCAGCCTGCAATGAAATTGAGTGTGAAACCTCTCCTCTAGAGGAACCCTAGGGTTCCATGGAACCATGTGTAGCACCGTGATGGTTAGGCAGGGTTGCTAATAAATTTACCTGCCAGGTATAGTTGCCTTGGCCAATTGATAGGAGATTGATTGATTCCACCCTAATTCTGGAATTCCTGCACTTCTCTCTTCTGTCACTAGATGGCCGGGTATCTGGTGACATTAGATAAGACAAGGGCATTGCAAGGCAAGATTATGAATAGATAAGGTATCTCAGCCAATGGGCAAGGATCTTCTTGGGTCGCTTGAACCTGACGTAGTCGGAGGCAGAGGGGAAGCTGTCGCCACTAAGGAAGCACCCAACCTTGTTACCAGGGACCACCGTGAGTCGCTGAAGCAAGTACTGGAGCAGTATTCTCACCAACCGGGGACGGTGAAGAATTGGGAAACTTCAGCAGGTGTCAAGCCAGGGATCCAGCCATTGGAGGTGACGCTTGCAGAGCAGTCTTGTGTGTCAAGCCAGGGACCGAGCAGGCCAGTGGGGGTGACGCTTGAGGGAGTATCTGTGAGTGCCAAGCCAGGGTCCCAGCAGGGAAGCCGGGGTGACGCCTGAGGAAGATACTCAGAGAGAAGGTTGGAAGAGCTCAGGAGATCCAGTGGCAGTGGATCAGCAAGTCTAGTGAGAGAGACTGGGAGCTCAGTGAAGGGAAGACATACAAGGAGTGATTGTAATGGAAGTAAAGGAGTTCGTTACAACTTGTGTTAGAAACTAGACATGTGCAGAGTAAAATATTTCGTTTCGGAATTTCGTTTTCGTCCGAAAACTTAATTTATTTAGTTACTCCCGAAATTCGTTTTTATTTATTTCGTTTTTCGTTCAAAAATTGCATTCGTCCGAAAATCCACATGAATTACGGTCGAATCTGTCTTTGAAGGTTTATAGTGTCTGTCGAATGTATAAAGAAGATTCGACGGAGCTAGTATATATAGCATACTTTAGAACCCTATTAAAGTCTATGGGACTCCAACGTTCAAAATCTAAAGTGCTAATTTTAAAGGCTAATATGCAAGTTACTGTCCTAAAAAGTGTTTGGGGGCCCGGGTCCTGCCCCAGGGGACATGGATCAATGCAAAAAAAAGTTTTAAAAACGGCCGTTTTTTCGGGAGCAGTGAGTTTAATAATGATTAAAGTGAAACAATAAAAGTGTAATATTCCTTTAAATTTCGTAGGGGGGGGTTGTCTATAGTATGCCTGTGAAGGGGCGCATGTTTCCCGTGCTTAGAATTGTCCCTGCACAAAGTGTCATTTATGCAGGAAAAAAAGTCCTTTAAAATCACTCGCAGCTATAATGAATTGTCGGCTCCGTAATACAGAGAACACTCATTGAAAGTCATTGATAAAAAAATAAATAAATAAAAAAAAAAAAAAAGCGTGGGGGTCCCCCAAATTCAATTACCAGGCCCTTCAGGTCTGGTATGGATATTAAGGGGAACCCCGCGTCAAATGTAAAAAAAAATTGACGTGGGGTTCCCCCTAAAAATCCATACCAGACCCTTTATCCGAGCACGCAACCTGGCAGGCCGTAGGAAAAGAGGGGGGACGAGAGAGCGGCCCCCCCTCCCTCCTGAACCGTACCAGGCCACATGCCCTCAACATTGGGAGGATGCTTTGGGGGTCTGTGACCCCTCAAAGCACCTTGTCCCCATGTTGATGAGGACAAGGGCCTCATCTCCACAACCCTGGCCGGTGGTTGTGGAGGTCTGCGGGCGGGGGGCTTATCAGAATCTGGAAGCCCCCTTTAACAAGGGGACCCCCAGATCCCGGCCCCCCCCTGTTTGAAATGGTAAGGGGGTACAAAAGTACCCCTACCATTTCACAAAGAAAGTGTAAAAAATGGTTAAATAAAACAAACACACTTTTGAAAAATTCCTTTATTAAAAATAAAAAAATAAAAAAAAGATTCCAGCGGCGGTAATCCACTCTTGCTATCCAGCGACGGACGGTCATCTCTCCAGCGATGTCTCATCTCATCCAGCGCAGCAAATCCTCCGTCCTTCTTCTGTCTCCGTGGAGGAGACACTACAGACATTCCGGCGGCTTGACGTTTCTTATATACGGTGGGCGGGGCCACCCGTCACCTGACCCCGCCCCCTCTGACGCAAGGGGAAACCCAGGGTTCCCCGTGACGTATGGGTGATCCTGCCCCCCTCTGATGTAACACAGGCAGGTTCCATTACATCAGAGGGGGGCGGGGTCACCCATACGTCACAGGGAACCCCGGGTTTCCCCTTGCGTCAGAGGGGCGCGGGGTCAGGTGACGGGTGGCCCCACCCTCCGTATATAAGAAACGTCAAGCCGCCGGAATGTCTGTAGTGTCTCCTCCACGGAGACAGAAGAAGGACGGAGGATTTGCTGCGCTGGATGACATGAGACATCGCTGGAGAGGCCTGGTAATTGAATTTGGGGGACCCTCACGCTTTTTTATTTATTTATTTATTTATTTTTTATCAATGACTTTCAATGAGTGTTCTCTGTATTACGGAGCTGACAATTCATTATAGCTGCGAGTGATTTTAAAGGACTTTTTTTCCTGCATAAATGACACTTTGTGCAGGGACAATTCTAAGCACGGGAAACATGCGCCCCTTCACAGGCATACTATAGACAACCCCCCCCCCCCCTACGAAATTTAAAGGAATATTACACTTTTATTGTTTCACTTTAATCATTATTAAAATCACTGCTCCCGAAAAAACGGCCGTTTTTAAAACTTTTTTTTGTATTGATACATGTCCCCTGGGGCAGGACCCGGGTCCCCAAACACTTTTTAGGACAGTAACTTGCAGAATCTTTTCTCTCTGTCGAATCTTTTCTCTATATAATCTTGGACTAATAGAGGTAAGGTTAGGCACATTGGACCACAGGTTCTATAGACACAGATTGTTGTCAGAGTCACGTCGAATCTCCTATTCTATATCGAACTGTTGTAACAATGAAAACGAAAATAAAGCATTTATTTATGTCGGATCTTTCGTTTTTCGGATTTTGTGCTTTCGTTATCGTTTGTCAAAACGAAAACGAAAATAGCTGAAATTCGGACGAAAATGCATTCGGACGAAAACGAATGCACATGTCTATTAGAAACTGTTATAAGACTGTTGCCATAAGAGACTGCGCTCCTACACATGTAGTGTCCGGCTGGGTGCCTTTCCCTGCATGGTTGTCTACCTATAGAAGTCTCGGTGTCTGCTAATTACCATTGCAACTACTTAAGGGTGTCCTGGCCCTAAACCCTCTCTCCCACAGTTCTGTTCAAGAGAAAATAAATCTCTTCGCATTTAAGAAGTGTCTGGTGCCCATGAACCTACCTTGCGGTACACCCACTGTGCCTTGTAACCCACTCTACACAGAAGGACGTCAGCTATCCCTAACTCTGGAGGTTCTCATTAGACCAAAGGGGACCCGGGGCCTTGCTACACGTGGTTGAGAATGGCTGCCTTAGAGATGCTGCTCGGGGTATCCACCCCTTAATATTGGTGTCAGAGGGAATTTCCATTTCCTTAAAATCTTTGATCCCTCCCCCACCCAAGCCATTAACCCAGTGGCGTCACTAGGGTTGGTGTCACCTGGTGCGGTAAAACATGGTGTCACCCCCCCTCCACCAACTATAGTCGCCCCTTAGTACAGACCCCCTTCCTTCAGTAGACACCCCTCCATCAGTACAGCCCCCCCTTCACCAATTATAGTCCTCCCTCAGTACAGACCCCCCGGCTAATAAGTATAGACCCCCTCGATTAGTACAGACCCCCCCAGGAAAGAGCACCCCCCTCCATAAGTACAGACCCCCAAGGACATAGCACCCTCCTCCATTAGTACAGACCCCAGGACATAGCACCCCCTCTATTAGTACAGACCCCTCAGGACATAGCACCCCCCTCCATTAGTACAGACCCCCCAGGACAGAGCACCCCCCTCTATTAGTACAGACCCCTCAGGACATAGCACCCCCCTCCATTAGTACAGACCCCCCCAGGACAGAGCACCCCCCTCTATTAGTACAGACCCCCCAGGACATAGCACCCCCCTCCATTAGTACAGACCCCAGGACATAGCACCCCCTCTATTAGTACAGACCCCCCAGGACATAGCACCCCCCTCCATTAGTACAGACCCCCCAGGATAGAGCACCCCCCTCTATTAGTACAGACCCCCCAGGACATAGCACCCCCCTCCATTAGTACAGACCCCAGGACATAGCACCCCCTCTATTAGTACAGACCCCCCAGGACATGGCACCCCCCTCCATTAGTACAGACCCCCCCAGGACAGAGCACCCCCCTCTATTAGTACAGACCCCCCAGGACATAGAACCCCCTCTATTAGTACAGACCCCCAGGACATAGCACCCCCTCTATTAGTACAGACCCCCAGGACATAGCACCCCCCTCCATTAGTACAGACCCCCCCAGGACTTAGCACCCCCTCTATTAGTACAGACCCCCAGGACATAACACTCCCCTCCATTAGTACAGACCCCCCAGGACAAAGAACCCCCTCTATTAGTAATCCCCCCATCGCAAGCCGACACTTGCCACCTCCCCCCCAGTTACTGCACCCGCTTGGGCGGCTCAAGGTACATGGAACACCTGGGCGGAAGCTGGAGAGGAGAAGACAGTGTGCAGCCGTCCGCATGGAGAATCCACCGTGACAGGCTTGGGCAGCAGCGCTGTAGTGAGAGACAGAGGGGAGGAGGAGTAGGAGAACACAGGCCAGGCAAAGCCTCGCCGCTGAAAGAGGGTTTTCAGGCTGAAAAAAAAAGGGGAGCCAGGGCTTTTGTCACCCTCGGAATGGTGTCACCCCTGTAGTGGGCGGCACCCGGGTGCGGACTGCACCCCCTGCACCCCCCTAGCAATGCCACTGCATTAACCCACATCCCCTGGTGATGGTCACACAATGAGTGATGGGTACACTTTAAGTGCTGGTGTATGATCACAATTCCTTCACTCTCAGCTGCTCAGTTGTCTAATAGGTAAAATTCCTATTATTTTTCATGGAGGAACTATCTCCCATAAGATTCTCATCTGATTGGAGGACTTCCATTTAATCATTCCGCTTATGGCGCATAGATCTCTCCCGTCTCCGGAGTGCTCTTAGTTTGCACAGAATAATGAAAGCTTCCATGTTTGTTCAGTAAATCTTAATCATTTTCAATTTACTTCTTCGCAAAAAGCAGATCTTAACGTTCTGTACCATCTGCTCATATATTATTGCGCTTAGAGTTTAATTTAAACTTATTTTCTATCACTTTTCTAAAAAAACAAAAAAAAACAAAAAAAAACAAAAAAAACGATTAAACTAATACACCTTAATGGCTGACTCTGACTGGCTTAAAGGAACGATGCTGTGTTTTTGTGCTGCTTTGCTTTTAGGACTGAAAAAATACAATTTGACAAAAAGTTTTTTTTTTTTTTTTTTTTTTTTTTAATCAGGTATGTCAAAAACAGCCATTCTCAACCAGGGTTAAATGAAACCCGAGGTTCCTCTAGAGCAGGGGGGTGTCAAACTCAATTTCATTGCAGACGGCATTGGCATTAGGGTGTCCTTAATGCACCGGTCGTATCTGTAGGACTATATAAATTTATGCAGGGCTTTTTTTACTCAGAGAATAGTAGCAGCAACTATGAAGCAGTGGGAGGATCTTAAAGGGGCAATAAATACCCGGAGTGCATTATGAGCAGGATTCAGGGGTGTGCTGTGTACAGAGTGCAGAGTTCATGGGTGCGCTGTGTACAGAGTGCACAGTTCAGGAGTGTGCTGTGTACAGAGTTCAGGGGTGCTCTATGTATAGAGTGCGCAGTTTAGGGGTGCACTATATACAGAGTGCACAGTTCAGGAGTGTGTTGTGTACAGAATGCAGAGTTCAGAGGTGTTCTATGTACCGAGTGCAGAGTTCAGGGGTGCACTACATACAGAGTGCACAGTTCAGGGGTATGCTGTGTACAGAGTGCACAGTTTAGGGGTGCAGTGTACAGAGTGCAGAGTTCAGGAGTGTGCTGTGTACAGAGTGCAGAGTTCAGGGGTGCTCTATGTACAGAGTGCAGTGTTCAGGGGTGCGCTACATACAGAGTGCAGGGTTCAGGGGTGTGCTGTGTACAGAGTGCAGAGTTCGGGAGTGTGCTGTGTACAGAGTGCACAGTTTAGGAGTGTGTTGTGTACAGAGTGCAGAGTTCGGTAGTATGCTGTGTACAGAGTGCACAGTTCAGGGGTGTGCTGTGTACAGAGTGCAGAGTTCGGGAGTGTGCTGTGTACAGAGTGCACAGTTTAGGAGTGTGTTGTGTACAGAGTGCAGAGTTCAGAGGTAGTCTATGTACCAAGTGCACAATTCAGGGGTGCGCTATGTGCAGAGTTCAGGGGTGCGCTGTGTACAGAGTGCAGTGTTCAGGAGTGCGCTGTGTACAGCATGCAGAGTTCAGGATTGTGCTGTGTACAAAGTGCAGAGTTCAGGAGTGTGCTACATAGAGAGTGCATAGTTCAGGAGTGCGCTATGTACAGAGTGCAGAGTTCAGGAGTGTGCTACATACAGAGTGCAGAGTTCAGGAGTGCGCTACATGCAGAGTTCAGGAGTGCTCTGTGTACAGAATGCAGAGTTCAGGAGTGCTCTGTATACAGAGTGCACAGTTTAGGGGTGCAGAGTTCAGGGGTGCGCTACATACAGAGTACAGAGTTCAGGGATGTGCTGTGTACAGAGTGCAGAGTTCGGGAGTATGCTGTGTACAGAGTGCACAGTTCAGGAGTATGCTGTGTACAGAGTGCACAGTTCAGGGGTGTGCTGTGTACAGAGTGCAGAGTTCAGAGGTATTCTATGTACCGAGTGCAAAATTCAGGGGTGCGCTACATGCAGAGTTCAGGGGTGCACTGTGTACAGAGTGCAGAGTTCAGAAGTGTGCGGTGTACAGAGTGTAGAGTTCAGGGGTGTGCTGTGTACAGAGTGCACAGTTTAGGGGTGCAGTGTACAGAGTTCACAGTTCCGGAGTGTGCTCTATGTACAGAGTGCAGAGTTCAGGGGTGTGCTACATACAGAGTGCAGAGTTCAGGGATGTGCTGTGTTCAGAGTTCTGGAGTGTGCTGTGTACAGAGTGCAGAGTTCAGGGGTGTGCAGTATACAGGGTGCAGAGTTCAGGGGTGCGCTGTGTACAGAGTGTAGAGTTCAGGGGTGCGCTGTGTACAGAGTGCAGTGTTGAAGGGTGTACTACATACAGAGAGCGGGGTTTAGAGGTGTGCTATGCACAGTGTGCAGGGTTCAGCTCTCTTGAGCATGTTGTCCACATCTCACTTCCACCCCCTCCCCCAGGGTGCGAGGGCCACATGAAATGGCCTGGCGGTTCAGATTTGGCCCAGGGGCCTTGTGTTTGACACTTGTGGTTCTTTAGAGTTCCTTGAGCTGTATAATCGATTGTCCTCCCCTTTGATGGTGCCTGCATAGTTCTGGGGCTGCGGCCACATGGCAGAGCTGGCTGCATGACAACAATAACCGCTTCAGTTGTCTATAAGGGTGGCATTACGATCAATGAAAGGGGCAATTTTCCTACTGACCCCCCCATGATTTGATTTTAGGATGGGTTCCCTGTGACCTGAACAAAATGTTATGGGTTCCTGGTAAAAAGGATGCAAAATGTTGCTCTAGAACAGGGATATGTAATTAGCGGACCTCCAGCTGTTGCAAAACTACAAGTCCCATCATGCCTCTGCCTCTGGGTGTCATGCTTGTGTCTGTCAGTGTCTTGCTATGCCTCATGGGACTTGTAGTTCTGCAACAGCTGGAGGTCCGATAATTGCATATCCCTGGTGTGTAACATGCCAGAATATCATACCTGCATTTTCAGCCAAGCTGCTGGAGCTTCCTTTAGCATGTTTACCTGTCTATTTATAACTGCTATGCTGTAAAACGACAATTAGTTACGGAGCCAATCGTAAATGTTTAAAATAGAAAAAGTATAAACCGCGCTAGGAGAAACAATGTGAAATTAACAAACTAACAAAATAGGCAGCAGCAATAAATGCGATATAGCACCCAACAGCAACAAAATATATGTAAGGCTGCGCCAATCCCTCTAACATGAGATAAAATACTAAATAAAGTTAAATATATAAACAATAATACAATTGAGCAATAAAACCTCAAATGCTGTGTAAAGTGACAAAAAGAAAAAGAGTCCAATCTAAGAAAAGTTCATAGGTGAATCCAAATAACGGACGTAGATGTCCTCAGATGACAACACCCCAGTGGTTCAACACTTTCCAAAGCGCGTGAAATGCCCGTCACCAAATGTTGAATGCGCTTACCAGAAAATATATGAAATGAAGCATATATAAATGATCAGTGGACAACATCCAGGTCAGCCTTCCTCAGCTGGGTCAGCACTCCATCCCTTAGCGGTCTTTCAGGATAATGATCTGTTCAGTGGTCTCGATATAAGGCACTCAAAGACCCACGGAAAAGAAAGGGACTGACATAGCGTAATAACGTAGGAACAGTTTAATAAAATAAAAAGTAATGCACTTACAGGTAAGTAGATAGATTACAGCATATAAGAACAAAGTAAAAAGCCGGCCGGCAAACAGGAGCCCGTCCTCCTCTCCTACAACGTGGTGGCGTCACTGCGTGCCTTCCCAGACGCGTTTCGTCATACCTGACGTTGTCAATGGGGAACGGGCAGCGCAGTGACGCTCCGCCTAATAAAGCTAACGAAGGGATCCAAGCCTCGTATTGAGATACGAGACGTGGTAACGCTCCGCCTACTAGAACAAACGAAGGGAACCAAGCCTCGTTCTGAGATGCAAGACTTAGTCACCACACGCCATATTGAATAATGGCAAATAGCCCTAATACGAGCGCTGTCTTATCCAGAATCAAAATAATAAAACAACTCTGAACAAAAATATTGGTCACTTGTTGAATAGAACCTGATAATTGAAAATCACATCCAACAGGTATGTTATGTGTTTAAAAGGAAAATTAATGCGTGTACGTGCTTGTGTAACGCAAATAAAAAACTGGCAATGAGTAAATCGCATAGCACTACATAGACACATGTCACGTCGTAAGATCACGAAACGAAGGAGTTACATCCAGTCCTTCCGACAGAACTGGCGCGAAAAAAACGTGTGCGTATATAGTGCCATAAGTCTGCCATATACTAGCAATGAAAAAAGTCGCATATCGCTTCGCGGTACACGAAAAAATATACAAATAAATTATATTATAAAATAACGGAGTTGTATTCAATCCATCTGAAGGGATTAGCACAAAAAGCATGTGCAAATACGGTGCTAAATATATAGCAAATATGTAGTAATGATAAAAAAAAAAAAAAAAAAAAAAAGGGATAAATGGATAAAGAAGGATTGTTGGAGAGAATTATTATACACAAATCCATAGGTATGATATTTCTCTAGATGAAAAGAGAAAAATAAATAAAAATATGTGAAAAATGCAGGAGTGGTCAACGTGCATAGATCGCAACCTAAATAGTATAAGCTGGATCACCGCGCGTGGGCCAAACCCCATAATAGCACAAAAATAAAAATAAAAATAAGTTGACCTGATCTATACAATCTATAAAAGAGTCTATAATAAAAAAGAATGTATATATGTAACAGAAATAATAATAATGTGCCTGAAGCACATATCTGGAAATGGCGCACATATCCAGAATGTGTAGACCAGTCTAGCATCTCACAACCAGCGAGGCCAAAAGAATATTGCATGTATAAACCACTATAATATTCAGAATACAAAAAATTACATAGATTAAATGCATAAAAAATGTAAAAAGAAGAAGAATCAAGACCAAAGACAAATATTTAGCTAAGAGTTATCAATGAAGGCGTTGACATCTGTGTCAATATTGAGCCCAAAGGGGGTGTAAGTTTTGAGACGGTGGACCCAAGACATTTCAAGTTTGGAAATTTCTCTTACTAAAGAGCTACCCCGCCAATGAGGCTTATATTTATCGATCCCCAAAAAAAGGGTCTTGGAGGGGTCTTTATTATGAAATTTCAAATAATGTTTAGACACAGAGTGGTTAGGGAAACCAATGATAATATTGCTAATGTGTTCATTGAGTCTCACCTGTAAGGGGCGCTTCGTACGTCCCACATATTGCAGCCCACAAGGGCACTGCAACATGTACACCACTCCAAAGGTGGCACATGTAATACATGGTTTAATGCTGTGGTTTAAACCTGTGGCCGTACTGCGAAAAGTGGTGGTCCGTCTCTGAAGGCAAGAGTTCAAGGAACAGACCCTACACTTACCACATTTGTAGAATCCCGTGAGCTGGTCAAAAAAAACCCTACCCCTAGCTGGAGGGTCTATGACATTTGGTGCCAAACGATGACGGACTGATGATGCCCCCCTAAACACTATTTGAGGCCTCTCACTCACCACATTTTTCAAAGTAGCATCGTAAATGTTTGTTCTCAACTGAACAAGGAGGAACTGCTCTGGTTTGTATTGTTTGTAGGGGTTTCCCCTCTCAAAGAGCCCCCAGTCCTCATGCAAGCAGTGGGCTGGCTGTTGGGAGGAGTTATGCAAATATCAAAATGCCTTGATGGGTGGGTGTCAGTCTGAAGGAGTGGGCGTTCCTGGACAGGCTGTATTTGCATAAGTAAAGCCCGTATGTGATGCTGAGTTGCTATGGTTGAAAGAACTGAAATCCAACGAATGAAAGAGGCCGCCGACCAGGAATAAATGGGTGCCAGTCACTGTAGTGCGTTTTAGAAATGGAAGGAAGTTTATTGCAAAGGGCAGTCTGGGAAGGAGATGGAGGTGTGAATCAAGAGTAAGGATGAGCTCAGGCGTGTTCGCATACGCCACGCGCAGAGCCCGCCAGGAAGTCGGCGCAGTGCTGCGCTAATCACAGGCTTCCTGGCGGGTTCTGCACGTGGCGTATGCGAACACGCCTGAGCTCATCCCTAATCAAGAGATACATTCATCAAGCTAGGCCTCATTCTCTTTTAGATACCTCCATGGGAAGGTTCCTTATAACTTCCCGCTCAGCTATTCTTCTCCATGTGATCAAGGTTGGCCTCATGTTCCACATAGAACTAGTTCCCCCACAAGCGGGGTTTTTAGGCAGCAAGAGACAGTAATAGAAGCCAATAGAAGTAGTCTCTTGCTGCCTAAAAACCCCGCTTGTGGGGGAACTAGTTCTATTTGTATCTACTTGGGGTGAGCAGCACCCTCCTAGCTTTTTATAGCACTGTGTTCTTATTTGATTGGCCTCATGTTCCACTAGATCCCATCATGGAAAGGTTCTTTCCTTTAACTTCCCACTCAGCCATACTTCTTCATATGATTAAGCTAGGCCTCATTCTCCTTTAGAGGCCTCCATGGGAAGGTTCCTTCCTATAACTTCCCGCTCAGCTATACTTCTCTATATGATCAAGGTAGGCCTCATTTTCCACTAGATCCCATCATGGAAAGGTTCTTTCCTATAACTTCCCGCTCAGCTATTCTTCTCCATATGATCAAGGTAGGCCTCATGTTCCACTAAATCCCATCATGGAAAGGTTCTTTCCTATAACTTCCCCACTCAGCTATTCTTCTCTATATGATCAAGGTAGGCCTCATGTTCCACTAGATCCCATCATGGAAAGGTTCTTTCCTATAACTTCCCACTCAGCTATTCTTCTCCATATGATCAAGGTAGGCCTCATGTTCCACTAGATCCCATCATGGAAAGGTTCTTTCCTTTAACTTCCCCACTCAGCCATACTTCTTCATATGATTAAGGTAGGCCTCATTCTCCTTTAGATGCCTCCATGGGAAGGTTCCTTCCTATACCTTCCCGCTCAGCTATTCTTCTCTATATGATCAAGGTAGGCCTCATTTTCCACTAGATCCCATCATGGAAAGGTTCTTTCCTATAACTTCCCACTCAGCTATTCTTCTCCATATGATCAAGGTAGGCCTCATGTTCCACTAGATCCCATCATGGAAAGGTTCTTTCCTTTAACTTCCCCACTCAGCCATACTTCTTCATATGATTAAGGTAGGCCTCATTCTCCTTTAGAGGCCTCCATGGGAAGGTTCCTTCCTATAACTTCCCGCTCAGCTATTCTTCTCTATATGATCAAGGTAGGCCTCATTTTCCACTAGATCCCATCATGGAAAGGTTCCTTCCTATAATTTCCTTCTCAGCTTGGCTTCTTCATATGATTAAGCTAGACCTCATTCTTATCTAGATTCCTCCATGGCAGTGGCGTACCAAGTGGGGGGCGGGTCGCCCCGGGTGCCACACACTGGGGGGATTGTCAGGCCGGCACCCCCCCCCCCCGTCCGCGATTGAAGCGGTGACAGCGCTGCAGGGTGGGTTTAGGCAGCAGCACTGTGACAGGCAGGTAAGAGCAGGGAGAGGCAGTGGCGTTGCAAGGGGGGGGGCGGGGTGACACCACTCCACCAACCATCCCCTTCTCTCGTTGCCGCGGGGTGTCTGAGCAGACCCGTATGTCACAGGCACAGCTGAGCAGAGTGAAGCCGCCTCCCCCTCCTCTCTGTTTATGTGTACACAGGAGAAGGAGACCTGCTGTGCATGTGCCATGCTTATCTGAGGTACTGAATGGAGGGGGTCTGCACTGAAGGGGGGGGAGTCTGCACTGAAGGGGGGGATCTGCACTTAAGGTAGGGGGTCTGCACTTAAGGGAGGTCTGCAGTGAAGGGGAGTCTGCACTAAAGGGCGGGCACTGCACTGAAGGGAGGGGCTCTGCACTGAAGGCAGGGTCTCTGCACTGAAGAGAGGGTGTCTGCAGTGAAAGGGGGGGGGGTCTGCATTGAAGGGGGGTCTGCACTGAAGAGAGGGGGTCTGCACTGAAGGGGGATGGTTTGCACTGAAAGGAGGGAGTCTGCACTGATGGGGTGGTCTGTGTAACATGCAGGGGGTCCAGAGCTGTGGGGGATGTATAATGTATAGGGGTCCAAAGGTGCAGGGTGCTGCGTGATCATTTCTATGTCGTCATAGAAACATTTGTAAAGGGGGGGGGGGTTAGTAAGGTGACCACACCCATGTGGGGGCGCCAGAAATATTACTGCACCCTGGTGTCTGCGACCCTAGGATCGGTCCTGCACTCTATACCTCTCCATATGATCAAGCTAGGCCTCATTCATTTCTAGATCCCTCCATGAGAAGGTTCCTTCCTTTACCTTCCCACTCAGCCATACTTCTCCATATGCTGAAGCTAGGCCTTATTCTCCTCTGAGATCCCCCAATGGGAAGAGTGGGAAGTTAAAGGAAGAAACCTTCCCATTGGGGGATCTCCGAGGAGAATAAGGCCTACCTTGATCATATGGAGAAGTATGGCTGAGTGGGAAATTAAAGGAAGGAGCCTTCTCATGGAGGGATCTAGAGAAGAATGAGCCCTAGCTTGATCATATGGAGAAGTATGGCTGAGTCTCAGTCATACTTCTCCATATGATCAAGCTAGTCCTTATTCTCCTCTGAGATCCCCCAATGGGAAGAGTGGGAAGTTAAAGGAAGAAACCTTCCCATTGGGGGATCTCAGAGGAGAATAAGGCCTAGCTTGATCATATGGAGAAGTATGGCTGAGTCTCATGGCAAAGTTCCTTTCTTTAACTTCCCACTCAGCCATACTTCTCCATATGATCAAGCTAGGCCTCATTCGTCTCTGGACCTCTCCATGGGAAGGTTCCTTCCTTTAACTTTCCAATCAGCAGCTCTTCTCCGTATTACAGGGGCAATTGTAGGTTGTTCCAATGGGCCTTATGCTCTCATTCTCCAGCACCTTCAGGAGTCCCCCCCCCCCCCCGAGTCTCAGGAAGGGAGACCCCTGAATCCTGCCATGTGCCTAGGCTAAAGGCCTAAGAGAGACTGACACTGGCCTGACATCATCACAGGGCAAAACTCAGAAAGGGAGAGCCAGATCTATCTGAAAAAAAAAAAAAAAAACAACCAGCGAACATTCAGCGAACGAAATTGCTCATCACAGATGTTCAGAAAACGGAGTCACATTTGGTCAACCCTAGCGAAAAACGTACAGAAATCTTAAAATTTGTATTTGTTCTATGGCCCCTCCCAATGGGATCCATACAACCACTCCCACATTTATAATCAAGCCACACCCATTCTGGTTGGTTTGTATTGTTGGGTTGACCTGGGATGTTCTCCAAAAAAAAAAAAAAAAAAAAAAAGAAGGAAAGTCAGATGGAAATTTTCCTAAAAAGTCTGAGCGAACCTTGGAGTGTTTCTGCAGCACTGAGCGCTTGACTTAACGCCGCTCCTCGGATTAAAAAACTTCTCATTAACATAGAAATGTTTAAAGAGTCATTTGGAAATATCTCTGCAAATTCTCAGCAATGCCTGTACAATAATTTCACTCCGATTTCCCGTCTAATTGGCTTGTTACAAAGTTCCGTTTTGACATTTGTATAACTTAATGACGGTAAACAGCTGATTGCTGGTATACGGAGTGCCGCGCTCCGCTAATCTCCGACAATTGGAGCGTTACAAGCGCCGGCTCATTTACCTAATAGGCTCCAACCGTGGAACGGAGTCGGCCTCGAAGAGCCCCCCCCACCCCTCTCTCTCTCTCTCTGCACTGCGCGGCGTTGCCTCCGTAATCGCTCAATTGTCTGTGAAGTTTATGGAATTCTGAATGGGTTGACCGGAGGATGACCGGAGGATGACCGGAGGATGACCACCGGTCCAGCCGGCCTCGGGACTTCTCCGTATCGAGGATTTCATGACTTATTTTGAAAAATATAAAACTGTAAACAGAGAGAGCGCCGAGGTTCGGCTGGACAGGTTAATTCCCAGAGAATGAGACGGTCAGAAATGTCACGGCGCCGAAAAAAACAAAATTAACATTTTTGGAAAGAGTTGGGTGCCATTGAGCGCGCCGCCGCGTCTGCATGGAGTTCGTCAATTCTCCCTATTTGTATGCCGGTTTTCCCCCTACAATCCGAAATAACGCTGGATTAACCCCTAGATGTCCGCAGCCTGCTTATTAACCCTATCGTTCCTTTATAACCCTTTATGGACCGCGGCAGTTTTTTTTTTTTTTTTTTTTACGTTTCTGCTATGGGGTTGTTTATTCGACTTCTGGAGCGCCCACCGTGGATAAACCTCACTACTTTGATGTTAAATGCCAGGGTTATGGCTACAAATAGCTGCCATAGCCCCAGGATTTTTATTCACGGTGGGCAGTCCGCTTTGCGATAAAAGTGATCTCCATGGTGGATCACTTTTATTGGCAGCCGGAGAGGTGATCAAGTGATCCCAAAAAATGTTTTTTTTAAAGGGACAGTGTAAAAATAAAAAATAAAAAAGACACTTCCGCCCAACGGCTTTAAAAGGGATATATATATTTTTTTTTTAAAGGGTCATTGTAAAAATAAAAAATAAAAAATAAACTTCTGCCCAACGACTTTAAAAGGGACTTTTTAAAAAAAAAAAATTTTAAAGGGACAGTGTAAAAATAAAAAATAAAAAAGAGACTTCCGCCCAACGGCTTTAAAAGTGACATTTTTTTTTCATTTTATTTTTTTAAAGGGTCAGTGTAAAAATAAAAAAATAAAAAAGACACTTCCGCCCAACGGCTTTAAAAGGGACATTTATTTATTTATTTTTTTAAAGGGTCATTGTAAAAATAAAAAATAAAAAATAAACTTCTGCCCAACGACTTTAAAAGGGACTAATTTTTTTTCATTTTATTTTTTTAAAGGGTCAGTGTAAAAATAAAAAAATAAAAAAGACACTTCCGCCCAACGGCTTTAAAAGGGAATTTTTTTGATTTTATTTTTTTAAAGGGTCAGTGTAAAAATAAAAAATAAAAAAGACACTTCCGCCCAACGACTTTAAAAGGGACTTTTTTAAAAAAAAATTTAAAGGGACAGTGTAAAAATAAAAAATAAAAAAGACACTTCCGCCCGATGGCTTTAAAAGTGACATTTTGTTTAATTTTTTTTTTTTAAAGGGTCAGTGTAAAAATAAAAAATAAAAAAAGACACTTCCGCCCAACGACTTTAAAAGGGACTTTTTAAAAAAAATTTTTTTTAAAGGGACAGTGTAAAAATAAAAAAGACACTTCCGCCCAACGACTTTAAAAGGGACTTTTTAAAAAAAAAAATTTAAAGGGTCAGTGTCAAAATAAAAAATAAAAAAGACACTTCCGCCGAACGACTTTAAAAGGGACTTTTTTTTATTTATTTTTTTAAAGGGACAGTGTAAAAATAAAAAAGACACTTCCACCCAACGGCTTTAAAAGTGACATTTTTTTTCATTTTATTTTTTTAAAGGGTCAGTGTAAAAATAAAAAAATAAAAAAGACACTTTCGCCCAACGACTTTAAAAGGGAATTAAAAAAAAAAAATGTTTTAAAGGGACAGTGTAAAAATAAAAAATAAAAAAGACACTTCCGCCCAACGACTTTAAAAGGGACTTTTTTTAATTTATTTTTTTAAAGGGACAGTGTAAAAATAAAAAATAAAAAAGACACTTCCGCCCAACGGCTTTAAAAGTGACATTTTTTTTCATTTTATTTTTTTAAAGGGTCAGTGTAAAAATAAAAAATAAAAAAGACACTTCCGCCCAACGACTTTAAAAGGGACTTTTTAAAAAAAATTTTTTTAAAGGGACAGTGTAAAAATAAAAAATAAAAAAGAAATTTCCGCCCCAACGACTTTAAAAGTGACATTTTTTTTTTTTTTTAAAGGGTCAGTGTCAAAATAAAAAATAAAAAAGACACTTACGCCCAACGACTTTAAAAGGGACTTTTTAAAAAAAAAAATGTAAGGGGACAGTGTTAAAAATAAAAAATAAAAAAGACACTTCCGCCCAATGGCTTTAAAAGTGACATTTTGTTTAATTTTATTTTTTTAAAGGGTCAGTGTAAAAATAAAAAATAAAAAAGACACTTCCGCCCAATGACTTTAAAAGGGACTTTTTTTTATTTATTTTTTTAAAGGGACGGTGTAAAAATAAAAAATAAAAAAGACACTTCCGCCCAACGGCTTTAAAAGGGAATTTTATTTTATTTTATTTTTTTAAAGGGTCAGTGTAAAAATAAAAAAATAAAAAAGACACTTCCGCCCAACGACTTTACCAACGACTTTAAAAGTGACATTTTTATTTTTTTAAAGGGTCAGTGTCAAAATAAAAAATAAAAAAGACACTTCCGCCCAACGACTTTAAAAGGGACTTTTTAAAAAAAAAAAATTTAAAGGGACAGTGTAAAAATAAAAAATAAAAAAGACACTTCCGCCCAACGGCTTTAAAAGGGAATTTTTTTTATTTTTTTTATTTTTTTTTTAAGGGACAGTGTAAAAATAAAAAAAAACTGCGATCGTTGGAGCGAGAGCTAAAATTCTAGCAAAAGACTTCCTCTGTTACTTAAAACTGGTAACCTGTAGACATTTTTAAACCTCGCCTATAGAGATTTTTAAGGGGTCAAAGTTTGCCGCCATTCTACGAGTGGGCACAAATTTGAAGTGTGACATGTTGGATATCAATTTACTCGGCGTAACATTATCTATTATTATATTAGAAAAAAATATTGGGCTAACTTTACTGATTTTTTTATTTGTTAATTTAAATAAAGTGATTTTTTTTTCCCCCAAAAAATTGCGTTTGTAAGACCGCTGCGCAAATACAGTGTGACAAAGTATTGCAACAACCGCCATTTTATTATTTACTGTTTCTGAAAAAAATAATTATATATTAATATAACATATTATATAATATTTTATATATATATATATATATATATATATATATATATATATATATATATATATATAATATTATATATTATATAATATTATATATATATATATATATATATATATATATATATAAAATATTTTGGGGGTTCCAAGTAATTTTCAAGCAAAAATGTAATTGTGTAAAAAATAGGCCTGGTCCTTAAGTGGTTAAAATGCTACTAAAGGCATATTTAAAAAAATAAATAAACAAACATGTTATACTCTCCTACTCTGTTCTGTGGTATTGCACAAAGTAGCCCCGAACCTCTTCTTCTAAAGCCCCCCATCGATGATCTTGGCTCCTCCTCTTCTCCATCTGCCCCCATAGGAAGCTGCAATAGGGGGCACACAGTGCATTGCTCACTTCATAGCTGTGTGTTTTTGGAGCCGCGTTACGGCATCCTGCCTTGCCATCTAGGTTCTCCCCTCCATGTGCCAAGAGCACGGGTCTGTTTACCCCTAGATCAGTGATGGTGAACCTTGGCACCCCAGATGTTTTGGAACTACATTTCCCATGATGCTCAGCTACACTTCACAGTGCATGAGCATCATGGGAAATGTAGTTCCAAAACATCTGGAGTGCCAAGGTTCGCCATCACTGCCTTAGATCAACGTCATGAGTTGCCATGGTACAAGCATGCCAGCCACCAGCTCTATAATAGTCAATGACACTCACGGGTCGGGAGTCCAGACACACGGCATCATTCATTGGCTCACCCTCATCATGACATTGCATGACTCTGGTCCAGGCCAGGCAGCAACGGGGGAGAAAATGGAAGTGTGCCTCCTCCAGAACTCCTCGACCACCCCTTCTCTGCTTCAGTGCTGAGGCAAAATAAAAGACCTGATGTAAAGAGGAAATTGTGTGATTGGGGGGCTCTGTGATGGGGGGGGGGGGGGGGGGCACAGAATCCTATGGATAAAGACTTGGACAGCAGAAGCTGCCTGTAAGAGGCACCTCACATGTATGCCTTTTCAAGGAAGACGTCTATTTGGAGAGACACTTGACCAATTCCTAAAGGAGGTCACGGGTGCGAAAGTTTTGCTTCCTCAGAGAAAGGTGCCAAAACTCCTCTCCCCGGCCCCGGGGACTCCTATCTCCTCTAAATGTAAAGCACTTTCATGCTCTTCCCGCGGGCTTCAACCTCAAAACATAAACTTGGCTCTTCCTTTCAGGACAAGGTTTGGCCCAAAAAGGAAGCAAATCCTTTTTATGGACAGAAACTGACTGTCCAGGCTGTGTCCCAGGTAGTGGCGTAACTAGAACCTTCAGGGCCCCCGATGCAAGAAACCATGAAGGGCCCCCCTGAACCCCAGCCAGGGCCCTTCCCTCCGAGTCCGGCGGTGGAACTCCAGGGCGTGGTCACAGGTATGACCTTTGTGGGCCCTGTAGTTCCACCACTGGCATCAGTAGTTTTTTTTTTATTATTTTTATTTTTTATTTTTAGGTGCCCCATTGGGGGACTGTCCCTAGGCAGGATGGGGTCTCCATCCCCAGAAGAGATGAGGTCCTTTTCTCCAGGGCAGATGAAGTTACTGCCCTCAGGTGAGAAGGGGTCCCTGTCCCCAGGGGAGATGGGGGTCGCTGTCCCCACGTGAGAAGGGGTCCCTGTCCTCAGGGGGAGATGGAGGGGGTATGTAATGGTGTGTGGGGGATGGGGTCCTCTCACTCACCATGACCAAGCTGCAGGCCGCGTACTCATCCATGTTGGCCTGGGCTCCATCCAGTGTGCTGGACGGGCGATCAGCATATCTCCCAGAAAGACCTTTCATCATCTGTGTATGACGGGGGAGGAGGAGGGCTGGCAGACAAGCCTGCAGTGTCCTCTGGGGAGCTCTCATAGGGCTGCACTGCATCTGTGTGCTTAAAGTTTGTTTACCCGGGAGAAGTATGCAGTGCAGTGTGGGTCGGACTCGGGGGGGGGGGGGGGGGACTCTGGCTGGGGAGAACAGACATCGAACTGAGTGGCAATGCATGGAGCAGGAGAGGGGTACTCTGAGGAGCCGGCCGAGGACACAGGTAATGCGGGGAATGCACAACTAAAGAGCAGCCAGTGCGATAGTCAAGCATGGAGCTCTGCTAGTCACCCTCCACCTCCAGTCACCCGTGTGCATGGCGCACTGGTACCCCTAGCTGCCTATGCTGCTGCCGGCCATATGTAGAGGGGGCTGCATGGGGCCCCTGCAGCACAGGGCCCAGTTGCGGTCGCGACTGCTGCACCCCCCATAGTTACGCCCCTGGTCCCAGGAGTGGATTATCTCTTTCTGCCACCGCTTGGACCAAAGCGAATGGTCTTCTCATCCAGATGTGTTGGATCTGAAATGCCAATAATTCGGGAATCCGGATGGGGACATTCTAGCCTCCAGGTACACCAACAAAATACCTCTGTCTTTATCTAGAACCAGCGATCCTCTAGCTCTAGCCTCAGATTCCCAGATTTTCCAACAAAATGCTCCGATCGGACATACTCCGATCATGTGTAGAGAATTCCGATCGGTCAAAGTGCCACGCATGCTCAGATCAAATTCCTACATCAAAGCTATTGGCTACTAGCCTGAACCAGGGCCGTCTTTAATATTGATTGGACCCTGGGCAAACTTTTCTTGGGCCCCCCCCCCCCCCCCCATGCAGTTTTGCTCTCCATCTGCTTTGAGACATACAATAAATAGCAGCTAGACTCAAAATGAGTTTACTGCATCAGATCAGGCAACTATTGCGATTAGTTGCCAGAGGTTACAGTGTATCATTACCGCTCACTGACTGGTTGCTAGAGGTTACAGTGTATCATTACCGCTCACTGACTGGTGGCTAGAGGTTACAGTGTATCATTACCGCTCACTGACTGGTTGCTAGAGGTTACAGTGTATCATTACCGCTCACTGACTGGTTGCTAGAGGTTACAGCATATCATTACCGCTCACTGACTGGTTGCTAGAGGTTACAGCACACATTATGGCTCACTGATTATTTGCTAGAGGTTACAGCACATGATTTCTGCTTGTTGATTGGTTTCTAGAGATTACTGTGGATATGACCTCAGGGGGGCATGATATACATATCAATGCTGCCGGCCGCCCCTATTTACATAGGAATGCCGCCGCTATTTACATATAAATGCGGGTAATGTACATGTAAACACAGGGTCTGCAGGTGAGTCATCTTTACACAACAATAGGGCAGAGCTGGGCAGTATTAGTAGCAGCACTTCACACTGAGATATCGGGACACAGCACAGGATTAAAACACCAAGGGACGAGGGAATTTAAACCAGAATAGTTGGCAAGTATGAGGCAACTGCTCTGGGCCCCACAACAATGACAGGGCCCAGGGCAGCTGCCCCTTTTGCCCTGCCTTAAAAACGGCCCTGGACTGAACATAGTCCCGTCGTAACGAAATAACGTCATCACGTTCTGAACGATTGGACATTCCGACAACTTCGTCCGACCGTGTGTATGCAACAGTTTCAGATAAAATCAGTCGGACAAAATCCGACGGATTTGGTTGTCGGAATATCCGACCGTGTGTACAAGGGCTAAGACTTCTTGAAGAAGACCCCTGGTCTTTTCCCAGCAGGCCATATCTACTATCTCAAGGCTCTCTATTTCCACCCTGGTCTACCGTCTCTGGCTTTATTGGCATTGCTGATGAAACCCTGGTCCCAATGGATAGAGGGATTTCTGAGTCTGTGATTCATACTTTGCTAAAAGAAAAAATCTACATCCAGGAAGATTTATTATCATACCTGAAAATCTCACTTCAGCTGGTGTGAGCACAGCCAATTTGGTCCCAGCGATTACTCTGTGCCTCACATCTATAAACATGTCTTGACCAGAATCTAGCTCTTAGCATCTTGAGTGGACAAGTGTCTGCCTCATCCATCCTTTTCCAAAGGCCCTTGGGTTCTCATTCCCTTATGAAAACATTTATTCTAGGTGTTTCTAGTATCATAACCCGTTGGCAGAACCCCCCGTGTTTCCCTGAAACCTTAACTTTGTTTTCTGCCTTGCAGAAACCAACCTTTGAACCCATCAGGGCAATTCCCTTTCTGGTGGCCATCACATCACTGAACTAGCAACCCTTTCCTGTAAAGAGCTATTTGTCAGGGCTGGGCTCAGCCCTTCCTTCTCTGAGCTGGCCGCTAAGCTGTCGGCTAATTGCCAGCTCCCATCTCTCTCCCCAGTTAGTCAGCCGTTGATGATATCCTGCTCGTCAGTCCTGCCTACTTAAACCGTCCAGTGCATAGGAGCTCTGCCTTCACCTGGTTGTCTATTCCTTGGGTACTCGCAAAGGCCCCCCACTTCAAAATCCACCATTCCCCCTTTTCAGATCCTCAGAGAATTCTTTGCCATGAGGTGTTAAACTTCTAGTGACCAGTATGAGAGAGTGAGAGCGATAACACCAAATTTAACACACCTGCTCCCCATTCACACCTGAGAGCTTGTAACACTAACGGGTCACATGACACCGGGGAGGGAAAATGGCTAATTAGCCCAAGTGTGTGGCGGCAACCAGGTGAGGAGTACAAAGACAAGTGTGTCTTGCCTACAGTCAGGCATGGTGGTGGGAGTGTCATGGTCTGGGGCTGTATGAGTGCTGCCGGCACTGGGGGGGCTACAGATCATTGAGGGGACCATGAATGCCAACATGTACTGTGACATACTGAAGCAGAGCATGATCCCCTCCCTTCAGAGACTGGGCCACAGGGCAGTATTCCAACATGATAACCACCCCAAACACACCTCCAAGGCCACCACTGCCTTACTAAAGAAATTGAGGGTAAAGGTGATGGACTGGCCAGGGCTGGACTGGGACAGAAATTTGGCCCTGGACTTCATCCAGACCGGCCCACTTACATTTTGAGTGTCCCATCAGCACCCCTTACAGCAGAGTCTCCCATTACCAGCCCCCTTACATCAGAGTGTCCCATCAGCACCCCCTTATGTCAGAGTGTCCCATGGGCAGCCCCCTTATGTCAGAGTGTCCCATGGGCAGCCCCCTTACATCAGAGTGTCCCATCACCAGCCCCCTTACATCAGAGTGGCCCATCACCAGCCCCCTTACATCAGAGTGTCCCATCACCAGCCCCCTTACATCAGAGTGTCCCATCACCAGCCCCCTTACATCAGAGTGTCCCATTACCAGCCCCCTTACATCAGAGTGTCCCATCACCAGCCCCCTTACATCAGAGTGTCCCATCACCAGCCCCCTTACATCAGAGTGTCCCATCACCAGCCCCCTTACATCAGAGTGTCCCATCACCAGCCCCCTTACATCAGAGTGTCCCATTACCAGCCCCCTTACATCAGAGTGTCCCATTACCAGCCCCCTTACATCAGAGTGTCCCATCAGCACCCCCTTACGTCAGAGTGTCCCATCGGCAGCCCCTCTACATCAGAGTGTCCCATCACCAGCCCCCTTACATCAGAGTGGCCCACTGAGCTATCAGCCCACCGGGAAACTCCTGGTAGTCCCAATAGCCAGTACATGCCTGGGACTGGCCAAGCATGTCTCCAGACCTAAACCCTATTTAGCATCTGTGGGGCATCCTCAAACGGAAGGTGGAGGAGCGCAAGGTCTCCAACTTCCACCAGCTACGTGATGTCGTCATGGGGGAGGGGAAGAGGACTCCAGTGACAACCTGTGAAGCTTTGGTGGTGATCTCCATGCCCAAGAGGGTGAAGGCAGTGCTGGAAAATAATGGCGGCCACACAAAATATGGACACTTTGGGCCCAATTTGGACATTTTCACTTAGGGGTGTACTGACTTTTGTTGCCAGCAGTTTAGACATTAATGGCTGTGTGTTGAGTTATTATTGAGGGGACAGGAAATTGACACTGTTATACAAGCTGTACACTCACTACTTTACATTGTAGACAAGTGTCATTTCTTCAGTGTTGTCACATGAAAAGATAGAAGAAAATATTTACAAAAATGTGAGGGGTGTACTTACTTTTGTGAGATACTGTAAGTCAAAATTCCTCTTCTTCCTATCACTGGAACTTCTCCTTTTTTTTTTCTCAGTTGTATCTCCATGTGAAATCTGTAGCAGATCAGCGCCTGCCCTTTTAGGAAGCGGCTTTGCAGATTTTTACTCTCCAGCAGACCTCGGTAACTTCTGCTCGCAGCGCCGAGGGCAACTGTCCCCCGCAATTAATATCAACAGCGCACACAACTGTTAATTCGGCTCATCGAGGAGACTTAACCTTTCACAAAGTGCTCTCTCTCTCCACAGTCCATTAGAATATATTATGCAGAAGCTCGAGGTTATCGTTTGCCGCACAGCGCCGGGGCGGCGCGCACCTTTCGGACCTGGTTCATTAAAGCTAATATTTACTAAGTGCTTTCAAAACAGCACTCTGTAACATTCCACGCTCAGACAATCCCTTTCGGGAATGGACGCCGACCTGTTTTATTTCCAGCCAAAACAAAAACAGTTCTGCAATCAGGGAATTCGTGACGGGGGTAAAAAGGGGTAAAAAGGGGCCGCCGGGTTCAATAAATTAAAACAAAAAAGTACAGAAATTGGAGAGTTTTCCGGTTATTTCTAATGGCGGAACTGCGCCGCGCTCCAGGTATGACTTATTCGCTCTTTCGCTGCGTTTTACTTTTTTTTTTTTTTTCAACACGCATGTTTAACCACGTGACCTTTGGAAGGTTTTACCCCCAATTTATTTATTTATTTATTTATTTTCAGCACTGCCCTACTTTAACCCTTTCATGACTGCGCCTATTTTTTGGCATTTGGTTAAAATCCATATTTTTTGCTAGAAAATTACTTGAAACCCCCAAACATCATGTATATATATTTTTTTAGCAGAGACTCTAGAGAATAAAACGGCGATTGTTGCAATATTTTATGTCACACGGTATTTGCGCATCGGTGTTTTAAACGCAACTTTTTGGGAAAAGGGACACTTTCATGAATTAAAAAAAAAAAAAAACAGTAAGATTAGCCCATTTTTTTTTTTTTGCATAATGTGAAAGATAATGTTACGCCGAGTAAATAGATACCAAACATGTCACACTTTATAATCGCACGCACTCGTGGATTGACGACAAAGTACGGTACCTAAAAATCTCAATAGGCAAAAGCTTTAATTTTTTTTTTTACGGTTACCAGGTTTGCGTTACAGAGGAGGTCTAGTGCTAGAATTATTGCTCTCGCTCTGACAATCGCGGCGATACCTCACATGTGTGATTCGAACACCGTTTACATATGCGGTCGCGACTTCCGTATGCGTTTTCTTTGCTTTGCGAGCTCGCGGGGACGGCGGGCGCTTTAAAAAATTTTTTTATTATTTTTTTATCTATTTTAAAATGACTAAATTGTTTAAAAAAATAAAAATTTGATCACTTTTATTGCTGTCACAAGGAATGTAAACATCCCTTGTGACAGTAATAGGTGGTGACAGGTACTCTTTATGGAGGGATCGGGGGTCTAAAAGACCCCCCACCCCTCCTTTACACTTCAATGTATTCAGATCGCCGAAAACGGCGATTCTGAATACCGTATATATATTTTTAAAACCGGCGCCATTGGCAGCCGAGTAAACGGGAAGTGATGTCATGACGTCGCTTCCGTGTTTACGATGAGGAGACTGGAACGAAGCCGATTACGTCTTCGTGCCAGTTCCTCCCCAGCAGCCGGAGGCGCCGGATCTTGAATCGGTGCTCCTGATCGAGCGGGAGCACCGGTAACAGCGGTGGGAGGCGGCGGGAGGGGGGGGACGTCCTCTCCCGCTCCTCCCCCCCCCTCCTCCGCCGGCCACACCCTGAATTATGCTAAAAATTATTAGGTAAATCTACAAGTACTTTTTTTTTTATCACTACTATTCCTTATATTGGCTTTTGAAATTTACAAATGTAGCAATTTACCGAACGCTTCCGAATAACGAAAAAAAAATTCATCCCGAATCTCCGAAATTCTAATTTAAATTCAAATCGAATTTTACATCACATTCCAGCCCAATTTTAACTGTGAACATATTTCTGAACTTAAAGGGGTTGTAAAGGTTTGTTTTTTTATTTTCTATAATAGGTTCCTTTAAGCTAGTGCATTGTTGGTTCACTTATCTTTTCCTTCGATTTCCCTTCTAAATGTTTTTTTTCTTTGTTTTCTTTGTCTGAATTTCTCACTTCCTGTTCCTCCTCAGTAAGCTGTTCAGTAAGCTGTTCTGGCTGACTAACCACCGCTCGGATGATGGTGAGAAGTTTACTGAGGAGAAACAGGAAGTGAGAGATTCAGACAAAGAAAAAAAACATTTAGAAGGGAAATCGAAGGAAAAGGTAAGTGAACCAACAATGCACTAGCTTAAAGGAACCTATTTAGAAAATAAAAAATGAACCTTTACAACCCCTTTAAAGACTGTGTCCACTTTATATGGGAAAAATCCCCCCAGAGGGTTTTTTTTTATTTTTTTATTTTTTTTAGCAGCAACAAGGTATACATAGATTCAGTAAATAGATTCAGAAAAATGCATTCTTTATTGAAAAATGAGTGTACAATATTCTCATGGCAGTTAAAATATGAGCTCTGGTGGGAGAATAAAACCATTCCAAGTACAAAAGGTGCAAACACAAAATTGTACATAACATTACCTGACAGAATGTCTAATGTATAACAATGGCTGACGCGTTTCGACCCATGCCATTGGGGTCTTCTTCAGAGAGATTGCATTTTGCATATCACTTTTTTTTTTTAACCACTTCCCGCCAGGTCAATAGCAGATTGACGCCCCGTTAAGTGGTTCTGTTATCCTGACTAGGCGTCATATGACGTCCTTCAAAATGACAGCCACCGCGCATCGTGGCGACCGGTGATGCGGTGTGTCAGTCTGAGTCTGTGTCCAATCACGGCTGATCACGCTGTAAACGAGAGTAGAGGAGAGCCGATCGGCTGCTCTCCTGACAGGGGGGGGGGGGTCTGTGCTGATTGTTTATCAGCGCAGCCCCCCCCCTCAGATGCCCACCCAGGACCACCAGAGAAGCCCCAAGCATGCGGGTGACCAGGTACACCCCCCATGGCCATCCACACGTAAATAAATTCCCAAAATAAGCCAATCAGTGCCCACAAATGGGCAGTGACTGGCACCTCATATATACTGTACAAAACAAGGATGCCCAGCAATGCCACCCATCAGTGTCATCAGTGCCACCCATCAGTGTCCATCAGCGCCACTTATCAGTGCCCATCCATGCCCATCAGTGCCCACCTATCAGTGCCCATCCATGCCACCTATCAGTGCCACCCATAAGTACCCATCAGTGCCACCTATGAGTGCCCATATGTGCCGCATACCAGTGCCACCTATCAGTGCCCATCAGTGCCACCTCATCGGTGCCCATCAGTGCCACCTTATCAGTGCCCATCAGTGCAGCCATATCAGTGCCCATCATTGAAGAAGAAAACATACTTATTTACAAAAAAAATTTACAGAAACAAAAAAAAATTTGCACAATTTTCGGTCTATTTATTATTTTTTGCGCAAAAAATAAAAATCACAGGAGGTGATCAAATACCACCAAAATAAAGCTCTATTTGTGGGAACAAAATGATAAAAAATTTGTTTGGGTACAATGTAGCACGACCGCGCAATTGTCATTCAAATTTCAACAGCGCTGAAAGCTGAAGATTGGTCTGGGCAGGAAGGTGTCTAAGTGCCCTGGTATTGAAGTGGTTAATATAGTATATAAATAATTGTATACAAGGTATGAATATCTCACATAATTACCAATGTATTTGGAAGAGACCTCCTAACCAGAATTCCTTAAATAACTGTCAGATAGACTGTGTCCACTCTAATGTTGGACGAGAAGGCCTGGCTCACAGTCTCCACTCTAATCTGTCCCAAAGGTGTTCTATCAGGTTGAGGTCAGGACTCTGTGCAGGCCAATCATGTTCCTCCACCCCAAACTCGCTCATCCATGTCTTTATGGACCTTGCTTTGTGCACTGGTGGGCAGTCATGTTGGAACAGGAAGGGGCCGTCCCCAAACCGTTCCCACAAAGTTGGGCGCATGAAATTGTCCAAAATGTCTTGGTATGCTGACGCCTTAAGAGTTCCCTTCACTGGAACTAAGAGGCCAAGGCCAACCCCTGAAAAACACCCCCCACACCATAATCCCCCCCTCCACCAACCCCCCACACCATAACCCCCCCTCCACCAAATGATTTGGAGGGGTGGCCCAATACTTTTGGCAATATAGTGTGGATGGGCGAGTTTGAGGTGGAGGAACTTGACTGGCCTGCACAAAGTCCTGACCTCAACCCGATAGAAAACCTTTGGGATGAGATAGAGAGGAGAGGGTGAGCCAGGCCTTCTCATCCAACATCAGTGCCCGTCCTCACAAACGCACTTCTGGAAGAATGGTCAAACATTCCCATAGACACATCTCCTAAACCTTGTGGACGGCCTTCCCAGAAGAGGTGAAGCTGTTATAGCTGCAAAGGGACGGGGCCAACTCAATATTGGACCTTACGGACTAAGCCCTTGTACACACGGTCGGAGAATCCGTCGGAATGTGTCCTATCGGACCGTGTCGTCGGATAATCCGACTGTGTGTGGTATGCATCGGACTGATTCCGTCCGAATCTCCGTCGGACCCAATATTTCAACTTGTTGGAAATATTTCCCGACCAACTGGTTCGATCGGACATACTCCAATCATGTGTAGAGAATTCCGATCGGACCAAGTGCCACGCATGCTCAGATCAAATTCCTACATCAAAGCTATTGGCTACTAGCCTGAACGTAGTCACATCGTAACGAAATTACGTCATCACGTTCTGAAAGATCGGATTTTTCGACAACTTAGTCCGACCGTGTGTATGCAACAGTTTCGGACAAGATCCGACGGGCAAAATCCGACGGATTTGGTTGTCGAAATCTTCGACCGTGTGTACAAGGGCTAAGACTGGGATGCCATTAAAGTTCATGTGCGTGTAAAGAGCAGGTGTCCCAATACTTTTGGTAATATAATGTGGATGGGCGAGTTTGCGGTGGAGGAACTTGACTGGCCTTCACAAAGTCCTGACCTCAACTCGATAGAACACCTTTGGGATGAGTTAGAGAGGAGAGGGTGAGCCATGCCTTCTCGTCCAACATCAATGCCCGTCCTCACTAACGCACTTCTGGAAGAATGGTCAAACATTCCCATAGACACATCTCCTAAACCTAGTGGACGTCCTTCCCAGAAGAGGTGAAGCTGTTATAGCTGCAGAGGGCGGAGCCAACTCAATATTGAACCCTACGGACTAAGACTGGGATGCCGTTAAAGTTCATGTGTGTGCAAAGAGCAGGTGTCCCAATACTTTTGGTAATATAGTGTGTGAAGTAATAAATTATTATTATTAATACTAATAATAAACGGTATGCTAATGATGATGATAATAATAATAGAAATATTTTTTAGTACAATTGAAGACTCTGGACTGATAGGGACACGTGTGGCCGGCATAACTCTCCTGATCCGCAGAAGTGATGCGTTTAGTACATAAGAGCAGCTCATGTTTATGTTGCTCTGATAACAAGTTATTGATTCTCTGTCTCCCGGCATGAGCTTTATTTCTGGACGGCTTTCCTCTACAAACCTGAAGAGACAAGCAGCCAATATATGGGGCCCGGGCTCTGAATAACCAACCGCCAAACCGACAGGAACTATAAATTGGAGTTTATAAAAGGGAATTAATGCCGATCTTCAGCTTTACAGAACCTGCAATGGGAACTGTGGCTGCATAATGGAGAAGGGGGGGGGGGGGGGTTTGGTTACCTAAAGGGAGGGGGTCTACAAAAATGGGGTCTGGGACTGCGTAAATGGGGAGGGGAGTGTGTGCTGTAGTTTGGTCAGTAGCTATATAAAAAGGGGAGTCTCCTCTAATTGGGTCTGTAGCTATATAAGAAGGGGGTCTCTGTAATGGGGGTCTGTGGCTGAATAAGGGAGGGGGGTCCACTGTAGTAGGCTCAGTAGCTGCATAAGAGGGGGGTCTCCTGTAATGGGGACTGTGGTTGGGATGTTCTGGTGTTGAGGTGGGTGTACCGGTGTGGAGGTGGATGTTCTGATGATGAGGTGGATGTACCGGTGTGGAGGTGGATGTACCGGTGTGGAGATGGATGTACCGGAGTGGAAGTGGATGTACCAGTGTGGAGGTGGATAGACCAGAGTTGAGGTGGAAGTACCAGTGTGGAGGTGGATGTACCGGTGTTGAGGTGAATGTACCGGTGTTGAGGTGAATGTACCGGTGTGGAGGTGGATGGGCCGGTTTTGAGATAGATGTGCCAGTGTGGAGGTGGATTTACCGGTTTTGAGGTGGATGTACCGGTGTTGAGGTGGATGTACCGGAGTTGAGGTGGATGCTCCAATGTTGAGGTGGATGTTCCGATGTTGAAGTGGTTGTACCGGTGTGGAGGTGAGTGTACCGGTGTGGAGGTGGGTGTACCGGTGTGGAGGTGGATGTTCTGATGATGAGTTGGATGTTCCAGTGTTAAGGGGGATGTGCCGATGTTGATGTGGTTGTACCAGTGTGGAGGTGGGTGTACCGGTGTGGAGGTGGATGTACTGGTGTTGAGGTGAGTGTACTGGTGTGGAGGTGGGTGTACCGGTGTGGAGGTGGATGTTCTGATGATGAGTTGGATGTTCCAGTGTTAAGGGGGATGTGCCGATGTTGATGTGGTTGTACCAGTGTGGAGGTGGGTGTACCGGTGTGGAGGTGGATGTACTGGTGTTGAGGTGAGTGTACTGGTGTGGAGGTGGGTGTACCAGTGTTGAGGTGAGTGTACTTGTGTGGAGGTGGGTATACCGGTGCGGAGGTGGGTGTACAGGTGTTGAGGTGGATGTACCTGTGTTGAGGTGGGTGTACCGGTGTGGAGGTGGGTTTACCGGTGTGGAGGTGGGTTTACCGGTGTGGAGGTGGATGTACCAGTGTGGAGGTGGATGTACCAGTGTGGAGGTGGATGTACCAGTGTGGAGGTGGATGTACCGTTGTGGAGGTGTATGTACCGTTGTGGAGGTGGATGTACCGGTGTGGAGGACGATGTACCGATGTTGAGGTGGATGTACCGATGTTGAAGTGGATGTACCAGCGTGGAGATGGGTGTAGCAGTGTGGAGGTGGATGTACCAATGTTGAGGTAGATGTTGAGGTGGATGTACTGATGTTGAGGTGGATGTACCGGGGGTTGAGGTGGATGTACCGGTGTTGAGGTGGATGTTCTGGTGTTGAGGTGGATGTACCGGTGTGGAGGTGGATGTTCTAATGATGAGTTGGATGTTCCAGTGTTGAAGGGGATGTGCCGATGTTGAAGTGGTTGTACCAGTGTGGAGGTGGGTGTACCGGTGTGGAGGTGGATGTACCGGTATTGAGGTGAGTGTACTTGTGTGGAGGTGGGTATACCGGTGCGGAGGTGGGTGTACAGGTGTTGAGGTGGATGTACCAGTTTGGAGGTGGGTTTACCGGTGTGGAGGTGGAGGTACCAGTGTGGAGGTGGATGTACCAGTGTGGAGGTGGATGTACCAGTGTGGAGGTGGGTTTACCGGTGTGGAGGTGGATGTACCGGTGTTGAGGTGGATGTACCGATGTTGAGGTGGATGTACCGATCTGGAGGTGGATGTACCGATGTTGAGGTGGATGTACCGATGTTGAGGTGGATGTACCGATGTTGAGGTGGATGTACCGAAGTTGAGGTGGATGTACCGGGGGTTGAGGTGGATGTACCGGTGTTGAGGTGGGTGTACCGGTGTGGAGGTGGGTTTACCGGTGTGGAGGTGGATGTACCAGTTTGGAGGTGGGTTTACCGGTGTGGAGGTGGAGGTACCAGTGTGGAGGTGGATGTACCAGTGTGGAGGTGGATGTACCGTTGTGGAGGTGGATGTACCGGTGTGGAGGTGGATGTACCGATGTTGAGGTGGATGTACCGATCTGGAGGTGGATGTACCGATGTTGAGGTGGATGTACCGATGTTGAGGTGGATGTACCGATGTTGAGGTGGATGTACCGGGGGTTGAGGTGGATGTACCGGTGTTGAGGTGGATGTTCTGGTGTTGAGGTGGATGTACCGATGTTGAGGACGATGTAACGATGTTGAGGTGGATGTACCGATGTTGAAGTGGATGTACCGGCGTGGAGATGGGTGTAGCAGTGTGGAGGTGGATGTACCAATGTTGAGGTAGATGTACCGATGTTGAGGTGGATGTACCAATGTTGAGGTGGATGTACCGGGGGTTGAGGTGGATGTACCGGTGTTGAGGTGGATGTTCTGGTGTTGAGGTGGATGTACTGGCGTGGAGATGGGTGTACCGGTGTGGAGGTGGATGTATGGGTGTTGAGTTGGATGTACCGATGTTGAGGTGGATGTACCGGCATGGAGATGGGTGTTCAGGCATGGCTATGGGTGTACCGGTGTGGAGGTGGATGTACGGGTGTTGAGTTGGGTGTACTGGTATGGAAGTGGGTGTACACTGGGGTGGAGGAAGAATCTATATACTGTAGGTGTAAATGGATCTGTATTCAATGTTAAACGACAATGTGATGCAAAGTGCAGTGAAAGAATTTGAATACAAGCCCTCATTCACCTCTATAGCTATAGGATTTGTGGAGAAATTAATCTTCATTCATTCACAACAGAGGCTGTGAAATCTAAGCTATTCTCTATGGGGAACAGATCTTGGCAGTCTGCCAGCCTTCCATTGTAAACACCACCGAGGAGTCTATATTGTGATCTTTGAGGATATTTGAGAATTAGTGAGAGCGCAGTTCATGTAGCTACAGAGATCAATGAGGGCTTAGAGTCCATTTTTTACCTCCAGAGCCCTCTGTGTGTCCAACTATGAATCTGCTAGCACGGGATGCACGCAACACCCGTGCATCCCTCTGCCGTTAAACACAGCCCTGCATGGGGCACGGATTAAATGGCACAGAGACAGTTCAGCTCATCATTCTCACAATGTGCATTAGAAGCTGCAGCAAGTCAGATAGAGCCCCGCCCCATTTCCTGGCAGGAGGACGTGCAGCACCATCTAGCCTTTCCTCCCCCAGCCTAATTGTCCCCGCCCCCATTCATTCATTGGATTCCAATTCCTTCAAGAGGCTGAGCATTACATGTGGGTGGGACCTGGTGCAACCCGCAGGCAAAAACAGCCTACCTAGGAACGCCCACTGATACCCACCCACCAAGGCATTTTGATATTTGCATAACTCCTCCCAGGACAAGCCCACTGCTTGCATCAGGGCCCTTGAAAGGAGTACTGAGGCCGGATGTTGTGATGGTTTTAGTAAGCCGTGTACAGCACCCAGTCGGCCCCTCCCACCAGCCATTATCTGCCTGCGTTGCATAGAGAAGTACAGAGACCCGGCGATGTCATCACTGTGTCTGAAATAAGGTGCACAATGAAAATGGAAAAAGTTTTATATAAAAATATCATTCCCCTGTTGATGCAGATTACACTTCAGCTTTATAAAGTCTACAGAAATTCTGCCCCCGAATTAACGGATTTGTCGAAAATTCATAAAAAAAAACGAATTTGGAGCTAAACGAATTGCATGTGCCTAATACTGGGTGCGGCTAGGAAGGAGGAGCTCTGAGGATACAGAATGACATCACGTAGAACCGATACATCATGTAGAACCAATGAAATGCCCTTCAGTGCCACCCATCAGTGCCACCCATCCGTAAAAAAACAACTGTGCCACCTCTCAGTGCCCACCAGGACCGCCATATCAGGGCCCACCAGTGCTGCCTATCAGTGCTGCCTTAGTGCCCATCAGTGGCACATTATCAATACCCATCAGTGCCGCCTTAGTGCCCATCATTGGCACCTTATCAGTGCTGCCTTAGTGCCCATCAGTGGCACCTTATCAGTGCCGCCTTAGTGCCCATCAGTGGCACCTTATCAGTACCCATCAGTGCCGCCTTAGTGCCCATCAGTGGCACCTTATCAGTGCTGCCTTAGTGCCCATCAGTGGCACCTTATCAGTGCCACCTTAATGCCCATCAGTGGCACCTTATCAGTGCCCCCTTAGTGCCCATCAGTGGCACCTTATCAGTGCCGCCTTAGTTCCCATCAGTGGCACCTAATCAGTACCCATCAGTGCCGCCTTAGCGCCCATCAGTGGCACCTTATCAGTGCCGCCTTAGTGCCCATCAGTGGCACCTTATCAGTGCCCATCAGTGCCGCTTTAGTGCCCATCAGTGGCACCTTATCAGTGCTGCCTTAGTGCCCATCAGTGACACCTTATCAGTACCACTTTAATGCCCATCAGTGGCACCTTATCAGTGCCCATCAGTGCCCATCAGTGGCACCTTATCAGTGCCGCCTTAGTGCCCATCAGTGGCACCTTATCAGTACCCATCAGTGCAGCCTTATGAGCGTACATCAATGAAGGAGAAAAATTAGCTGTTTGCAAAATGTTATAACAAAATATAAAACGGTTTTATTTGTTTTCAAAATTTTCGGTCTTTTTTCATTTTTTTAGCAAAAAAACAAAAAAAAAAAACAGAGGAGATCAAATACCACCAAAATTAATCTCTATTTGTGGGGGAAAAAAAATAATAAAAATGTCATTTGGGTATAGCGTTGCATGACGGCACAATTGTCATTCAAAGAGTGAGAGCGCTGAAAGCTGAAAATTGGTCTGGGCAGGAGGGGGGTTTAGGTGCCGGTATTGAAGTGGTTAAGAAATGCGCTTAAAGTCATTTTCAGGCAAAACGGCCATTGTAGCCAAGTGTGCGAAAAATGGAAAAGGTGTTCTTGCAGCAAAAGGGTTAAAAACAAACGATCAGATAAATAAATATCAACCCAATATCCTCTCCTGGGTTGCCTGTGTTTGTGTGTTGATGTATCTTTTTTTTATTCTTTTTCTTTTTTTTTTTTTTTTTTTTTACAATGTATCCAGTGTAGATGTGAATATTTATCGCAGGTGATAAAATAAACGATTTCTGTTAAACATTCAGTTGACAAGAAGCAGCAGACGCATCCGACCGTCCTTACCGGGGGGGGGGGGGGGGGGGAGTTTATGTCATGTGTCATGTCACCGAGGTCTTCACCGGCGGTCTCCGACAAGGCCAGTCCGGCATTCAGACTCGTATTGGCAGAAAGAAAAGAAGCGTTTAGCTGAGCAATGCGCAATCCAATCCTCAGCCTCGGAAATCAATCGCTTCTTCAAAATAAGGGACAAATTAACTCGGCCGCCCGCCTTCTCGCTACGCAGAGCAGCGCGGCCCGCTCCTTTCACGAGAAGAAGTAATGACTATTCTCTTACACTGCCGGCTTCCGGGCCAGGTAATTGCTCAGGATTAGAAGCATTCTGAACTTTAATGCATTTTATTTTTGTATTTAGTCATTATTTTTTTTAAAAGCCTAAGAGGTCTAAGAGGAAAAAATAAAATACAAAAAAAAAATAATAATCATAATATTAATAATAGGAAGCCATTAAAGGATAAAATTAGAGGCTGAACAACGGAAAAACGCAAATATCTTCTAAATCCATCGGTCATATTTCTTCTCCTTCAATCTCTGTGATATTTATGTATTTTCTCCCAGATCTGGGCAGTAATCCGGTGTGAGACTTCCTGTAATAAAGACCACCCACTGCTGCCCTCTCTCTTTGTGCAGGGGGACTGGTCTTGTCCCCGCCCCCTCCTGTACTTTTCTGTAATGGGTGGAGTCTGCTGGGCCCCTCCCACAGCTCTGCTCTCTCTCCTTGTGCAGGGGGACTGGTCTTGTCCCCGCCCCCTCCTGTACTTTTCTGTAATGGGTGGAATCTGCTGGGCCCCTCCCACAGCTCTGCTCTCTCTCCTTGTGCAGGGGGACTGGTCTTGTCCCTGCCCCCTCCTGTACTTCTCTGTAGTGGGTGGAGTCTGCTGGGCCCCTCCCACAACTTTGCTCTCTCTCTCCTTATGCAGGGGGACTGGTCTTGTCTCCACCCCTCCTGCAGATTTCTATAGTGGGTGGAGTCTGCTGGGCCTGTCCCACAGCTCTGCTCTCTCTCCTTGTGCAGGGGGACTGGTCATGTCTCCGCCCCTTCTCTACTTTTCTGTAGTGGGTGGAGTCTGCTGGGCCACTCCCAAACCTATGCTCTCTCTTTCCTTATGCAGGGGGGCTGGTCTTGTCTCCACCCCTCCTGTAGATTTCTATAGTGGGTGGAGTCTCCTGGGCCCCTCCCACAGCTCTGCTCTCTCTCTTTGTGCAGGGTGACTGGTCTTGTCCCCGCCCCTCCTGTACTTTTGTGGGTGGAGCCTGCTGGGCCCCTCCCACAGCTCTACTCTCTCTCCTTGTGCAGGGTGACTGGTCACGTCTCCTCCCACTCCTGTAGATTTCTATAGTGGGTGGAGTCTGCTGGGCCCCTCCCACAGCTCTGCTCTCTCTCCTTGTGCAGGGGGACTGGTCATGTCTCTGCCCCCCTCCTGTACTTTTCTGTAGTGGGTGGAGTATGCTGGGCCCCTCCCAAAACTTTGCTCTCTCCTTATGCAGGGTGACTGGTCTTGTCTCCACCCATCCTGTAGATTTATATAGTGGGTGGAGCCTGCTGGGTCCCTCCAACAGCTCTGCTCTCGCTCTTTGAGCTGAGTGACCCGTCTTGTCTCCGCCCCCTCCTGTAGTTTTCTGTAGTGGGTGGAGCCTGCTGGGTCCCTCCCACAGCTCTGCTCTCGCTCTTTGTGCAGAGTGACCCATCTTGTCTCCACCCCCTCCTGTAGTTTTCTGTAGTGGGTGGAGCCTGCTGGGCCCCTCTTACAACTCTGCTCTCTCTCTCCTTGTGCAGGGTGACTGGTTTTGTCTCCACCCCCTTCTGTAGTTCTCTGTAGTGGGTGGAGCCTGTTGATCTCCTCCCACAGCTCTGCTCTCCCTCCTTGTGCAGGGTGACTGGTCTTGTCTCCGCCCCCTCCTGTACTTTTCTTAGTGGGCCCCTCCCACAGCTCTGCTCTCCCTCCTTGTGCAGGGTGACTGGTCTTGTCTCTGCCCCCTCCTGTACTTTTCTTAGTGGGCCCCTCCCACAGCTCTGCTCTCGCTCCTTGTGCAGGGTAATTAGTCTGGTCTCTGCCCCACCTGTAGTTTTTTTGTAGTGGGTGGAGCCTGCTGAGCCCCTCCTACAACTCTGCTCTTCTTGTGCAGGATGGCTGGTCTTGTCTCCGCCCCCCTCCTGTAGTATTCTTAGTGGACCCCTCCCACAGCTCTGCTCTCTCTTCTTGTGCAGGGAGCCTGGTCTGCCCCTCCTATAGTTTTACGTAGTGGGTGGAGCCTGCTATTCCCCGTCCACTGCTCTGCTCTCTGTACAGCCCAGTGATGGCGCCACTGCTACTTTTACATCCTTTGTGACTATGAAGGAATAGATTTATGTTTTTCTGTCCGGAGTTCAGCTATAAAAAAAAACAAACAAAAAAAACTGTAGAGTTGTCCCATGCAGTACTTTTTTTCCACCGAAAGGTGTCCCCGGTCTTTCAGGTTGAATTACAAACAGCATCCTTCAACCCACGTTCTCTGAGCCCAGACTGTAATGGATCCGGCCCCAGCCTGTGATTGGACAGTGATAGGATAAGCAGCACAGCGATGAGCTCATTACATGGTGGGATATTGGGTGAGATATTCGCACAGCTCTCACCAGTAATCACTGTAATGTGTCTAATATGAGTATTTGTCTATGGTAGTCAGCGCCACCTAGTGGCCATAATGCATTGTTTTCCTGAAAAAAAACTCAAATTAAGAAAATGCCGCATTATGGCCACTAGATGGCGCTGATGCTCATAGAAAAAGGAAAATATTGGACACATTAAAGAGGAAGTAAACCCTGATGAGTTTACTTCCTCTTTCATTCCCTGCAAAGGTAAAGCATAATGGACTACTGTGCATCGCATCGCATAGTACAGCATAGTGCATCGCATAGTAATCCATTATGTGTCACTTACCTGACACAGGAGCCAACAAAGTCACCGCTGTCCCCTGTAGTCCGGAGCCTCCATCTTCTCGGTGGGTCTCGCTGCTCCGCCGCTGTCATTCGATGAAGCCACGAAGACGTCACTCTCGCGCATGCGCACGGGAGACCCGCCACTCGCGGCATATCGCCGTTGACAGCGGCGCGCTCAGTGCGCCTGCGCGCCGCTGTCTACGGCGCATGCGCCGTAGACAGTGGTGCCTGTGTTTTGGCAAATATCTCCTAAATATCTCCTAAACCGATCGTCTCACGGTGAGGAAGAACGGGGAGATGCTGATGTTAACAAGCATCTCCCCATTCTGCCTAGTGACAGGACACTGATCATCGCTCCCTGTAATCGGGAGCGGTGATCAGTGACTTGTGGCACACAGCCCCTCCCCTCCCAAGTTAGAATCACTTCCTAGGACACACTTAACCCCTACAGCGCCACCTAGTGGTTAACCCTTTCACTGCCAGTGACATTTTTACAGCAATCAATGCAATTTTTTTTAGCATTGATCGCTGTACTAATGCCAATGGTCACAAAAATGTGTCAAAAGTGTCCAATGTGTCCGCCATAATGTCGCAGTCATGATAAAAAAATCGCTGATCGCCACCATTACTAGTAAAAAAAAAAAATTATTAATAAAAATGCCATAAAGCTATCCCCTATTTTCTAGACGATATAGCTTTTGTGCAATCAATAAACGCTTATTGCAATTTTTTTTTTACCAAAAATATGTAGAAGAATACGTATCGGTCTAAACCGAGAGAATTTTTTTTTTTAAATATATTTTGTGGATATTTATAATAGCAAAATGTAAAAAAAAAAAAAAGATATTTTTTTTCAAAATTTTCGCTATTTTTTTGTTTATAGCGCAAAAAATAGTTTTTAATATATTTTGGGGATATTTATTATAAAAAAAATTTAAAAATAATGTGTTTTTTTTTTCAAAATTGTCGCTCTCTTTTTTTTGTTTATAGCGCAAAAAAATAAAAACCGCAGAGGTGATCAAATACCACCAAAATATTTTCTAGACGATATAACTTTTGCGTAATCAATAAACGCTTATTGCAATTTTTTTTTTTACCAAAAATATGTAGAAGAATACGTATCGGCCTAAACCGAGGGAAAAAAAAATGTTTTTAATATATTTTGGGGATATTTATTATAGCAAAATGTAAAAAAAAAAAAAAAAAAAAGATTACTTTTTTAAAAATTTTCGCTATTTTTTTGTTTATAGCGCAAAAAATTGTTTTTAATATATTTTGGGGATACTTATTATAACAAAAATTAAAAAATAATGTGTTTTTTTTTTTCAAAATTGTCGCTCTCTTTTTTTTGTTTATAGCGCAAATAAATAAAAACCGCAGAGGTGATCAAATACCACCAAAATATTTTCTAGACGATATAACTTTTGCGCAATCAATAAACGCTTATTGCAATTTTTTTTTTTTACCAAAAATATGTAGAAGAATACGTATCGGCCTAAACCGAGGGAAAAAAAAATGTTTTTAATATATTTTGGGGATATTTATTATAGCAAAATGTAAAAAAAAAAAAGATATTTTTTTCAAAATTTTCGCTATTTTTTTGTTTATATTTGTTTATAGCGCAAAAAATTGTTTTTAATATATTTTGGGGATATTTATTATAACAAAAATGAAAAAATAATGTGTTTTTTTTTTCAAAATTGTAGCGCAATAGCGCAAAAAATAAAAACCGTAGAAGTGATCAAATACCACCAAAAGAAAGCTCTATTTGTGGGAATAAAAAGGACGTCAATTTTGTTTGGGAGTCGCGTCGCACGACCGCGCAGTTGCCGAATCGCAAAAATCGCTCTGGTCAGGAGCTGAAGCGATAAACGCAACACACCGAGGAGGAAAAGTGGGTGTCGCCTTCTAATCTTGTCCTGAGGGGTGGGATAATAGGGTCTGCCGCCATTGTTTCCAATCCCTCTTCATCCCCTCTGGGTATTAAACCTGTGTAATGTGCTGCTCCGGTTTTCCGGATTTTTATTTATTTTTTTCCCGCTTTCACGGTCGGCGTTGACTCATATAATTGTATTTCCCTTCTTCATAAAAGGAAATAGGTGACCTTTCAGGACGCCATTAGTAAATCTCAAATAGTGGCGGATATTAGGCGTCGTTTGTCTGAAGGTAATGGCTCTCCTTCTCCCGGCACGGTCCCGCCTGGCAGAGGTGACTTTCTTTATGGTAATGTAGCGCTACCAGAGCCTATTTGTGTCGCTGCGCTGCCTTCGGGAAGACGCACCGCAATGATGGCGGCTCAGAATCGTGAATTTACGTTCTTTGTTTCCCAACAAATAGAACTTTCTTTTGGTGGTATTTGATCACCTCTGCGGGTTTTTTTTTTTGCGCTATAAACAAAAATAGAGGGACAATTTTGAAAAAAAAAATATTTTTAAATTTTTGCTGTAATAAATATCCCCAAAAATATATAAAAAAACATTATTTTTTCCTCAGTTTAGGCCGATACGTATTCTTCTACATATTTTTGGTAAAAAAAAAAAAAATAAGCGTTTATTAATTGGTTTGCGCAAAAGTTGTAGCGTCTACAAAATAGGGGATAGTTTTATGGCATTTTTATTAATATTTTTTTTTTACTAGTAATGGCGGTGATCAGCGATTTTTATCCGGACTGCGACATTATGGCGGACAGATTGGACACTTTTGGCGTGATCTTGGGACTATTCACATTTATACAGCGATCAGTGCAATTAAAAATGCATTGATTACTGTACAAATGTGACTGGCAGTGAATGGGATTAACCACTAGGTGGCGCTGTAGGGGTTAAATGTGTCCTAGGGAGTGATTCTAACTGCGGGGGGAGGGGCTGTGTGTGACATGACACTGATCACCGCTCCCGATCACAGGGAGCGACGATCAGTGTCATTAGGCAGAACGGGGAAATGCTTGTTTTACATCAGCCCACGGGACCCACAATCACACAGAGGTCGCAGCGGGCACGCGCGCCCGCAGGCCGCTTCTTAAAGGCCAACGTACAAGTACGCGATTCTGCCTGCACGTGCCCTTCGGCCGCAGTATGTCTGTGTGAAGCGGTTAATGACCAGGCCATTTTTTTGCGATTCGCACTGCATCACTTTAACTGACAATTGCGCGGTCGTGCGATGCTGTACCTAAACAAAATTGGCGTCCTTATTTTCCCAACAAATAGAACTTTATTTTGGTGGTATTTGATCACCTCTGCGGTTTTTATTTTTTGTGTATAAACAAAAAAAGAGCGACAATTTAAAAAAATACATATTTTTTACTTTTTGCTATAATAAGCATCCAAAAGATAAAAAAAAAAAGAAAAAAAATATTTTCCGTTTAGGCCGATACGTATTATTCTACATATTTTTGGTAAAAAAAATCGCAATAAGTGTACAGTAGGTGCCGCCGATATTGTGTTTCCAGCGCGATACTGTCGCGCTGGTTCCCAGCGACAGGCTTCTCTAACCAGCGCGATCCCGTTGCGCTGGTTCTCGCGCTGGCTGCAATAGGAAAATTAAATTTTCATATAGTAGCGAGAGAGTAATAATGATAATGTCGCCTCACTCATGAAGCCTGCATGCCTTCTCGAGGGCATACCAGGCCCTTAGGTCCGGTAGGAATTTTAAGGGGAATCCCCTACGCCGAAAAAAATGGTGTGGGGTCCCCCCCAAAATCCATACCAGACTCCTATCCGAGCACGCAGCCTGGCCGGTCAGGAAAGGGGGTGGGGACAAGCGAGAGCCCCCCCCTCCTGAGCCGTACCAGGCCGCGTGCCCTCAACATGGGGGGTGCCTTGGGAAAGGGGGGGCCGCGCCCCCCACCCCCACCCCAAAGCACCTTGTCCTCATGTTGATGAGGACAAGGGCCTCTTCCCGACAACCCTGGCCGTTGGTTGTCGGGGTCTGCGGGCGGGGGGCTTATTGGAATCCGGAAGCCCCCTTTAATAAGGGGGGCCCCTGGATAGCGGCTTCCCACCCTATGTGAATGAGTATGGGGTACAATGTACCCCTACCCATTCACCTGTGAAAAAAATGTAAAAAAAACACAACACACAAGGGATAAAATAGTTTATTGCACAGCTCCGGGGGTCTTCTTCCATCTTCGGGGGTCTTCTCGCCGGACTCCTCCGCTATCTTCTGCTAGCTCTTTTACTAGCGGAGGAGCCCGGCTTTCTTCTTCGTCGCCGCCCTCTTCTTCTGACTTTGGGGGGTCTTGTCCCCCTCTTCGGTTCTTCTTGCCAGGCCACCGCTTCTTCTTCCAGCTCTTTTACTAGCGGTGGCCCGGTCTTCTGTCGCCGTCGCTAGTAAAAGAGCTAGCAGAAGATAGCGGAGGAGTCCGGCGAGAAGACCCCCGAAGACAGAAGAAGACTCCTGGAGCTGTGCAATAAACTATTTTAACCCTTGTGTGTTTTTTTTTTTTTTACCCCATACTCATTCACATAGGGTGGGGGGGCGCTATCCGGGGGCCCCCTTATTAAAGGGGGCTCCGGGAATTCCGATAAGCTCCCCGCCCGCAGACCCCAACAACCAACGGCCAGGGTTGTCAGGAAGAGACCCTTGTCCTCATCAACATGGGGACAAGGTGCTTTGGGGTAGGGGGGGGTTAAGTGTTCCCTAGGGAGGTGTTTCTAACTGTGGGGGGGGCTGACTAGAGGAGGAGAGAGATCGCTGTTCCTAATCACTAGGAACAGACAATCTCTCTCTCCTCCCCTGTTAGAAAAGGGATCCGGCCACCGCAGGTGGCCGGCAGACATTGGGGCCACCAGCCACATGCATCAGGTGCCCTGCCGCACGCGGATGCTAGGTCTCTTAAAGAAGCCGACGTACACCTACGGCAATTTGCGGGAACGAGCCGACCTGCCGCAGTACAATGATGGCGGCCGGTCGGCAAGTGGTTCAAATACTCTCTGATGATCCTGCCACAAATGTCCTCATTCAGACACTGAGTGCGGTCTGGCTGGGACTGCCCAATCAGGCAGTTATCCATCACAGATGTGGCCCTAAACGTTCCCTCCTCATCAGGAACCTTTCCCTACTGCTAGTACTGTCCCTAAGAAGTGGGGTACCTTTCCCTACACTACCCAACTCACCTTCAGTGCGCCAAACCCAGGGTCCAGGGTCTTAAATAGACTCTGCCACACCCAAGATGGCCACCAGCATCCAATGGGATCGCTGCCCCAGTGACTCAGGAAACCATAGAAGAATCCCGTTCCTCATGACTTCCTTTCCCTCTGTATTGCCGCTGCGGTGGAGCGCCACCTACACTGGAGACAGCAAACTGCACCCTCCCACAATACAGGGTACAGGTGGCTGTGCTGACTCACATTGTATATGCATGATCCACTTTTGTCACAGTCCCTTTACAACAATCCCCACCCATTTGATATCAGTTTCCTTAAACCCCCCTTCTTTTACATTCCAGCCCCCTCCCCCTTTATATTTATACATAGATTTTTGGTACCCTAGGCGAAACCTCAGTTTTCTGCCCCCCCCCCCCCCTTTGGCTCCACCCCTGACTCCACTCCCTTTGCCCTGCCCATGTAAAGCCTACCTTTTTAATGAAGCCCCCATTAAATGCAGCCCACTAGTGCCCATCATACAGTGAGACATTTCCTATGGGTGCCGATAAGTATGTGATCCCCCAACATTCCCCACCAAATAGTAATAATATTCATATAAAGAAAAGGAAAAGCAGGGAACTAGGGGTGCTGAAAGCAAGGGCTATTGGGAACTAGGGATGCTAGGAGCTAAGGTTACTGGGAACTAAGGGTGTCAGGAACTAGGGGTGCTGGGAACCAGGACTATTTGGAACTGGGGGTATGGGATTCTAGGGGTGCTGGGATCTAGAGAAACTGGGAACTATAGATGTTGAAAACGATGGGTGCTTGGAACTAGGGATACTCGGAAGAAAGGGTGCTAGAAGCAAGGGGCATTGGGAACAAGGAATACTAGGAACTAGGGGTGCTGGGAACCAGGGCTACTTGTAACTAGGGGTACAAAATTCTAGGGGTGCTGGGATCTAGAAAAAAATGGGAACTATGAATGTCAAAAACGATATGGGTGCTTGAAGCTTAGGATACTAGGAACTAGGGATGCTGGAAGCAAGAGGTATTGGGAACTAGGAATACTAGGAACTAAGGGTACTGGGAACCGGGGCTACTTGGAACTAGGGGTACAAGATTCTAGGGGTGATGGTATCTGGGGAAACTGGAAACTATGGGTGTCAAAAACTATGGGTGATTGGAACTAGGGATACTAGGAACTAGGGGTGCTGGAAGCAAGGCAAGAGATATTGGGAACTAGGAATACTATGAACTAGGGGTGCTGGGAACCAGAACTATTTGGAACTGGGGGTATGGGATTCTAGGGGTGCTGGGATCTAGAGAAACTGGGAACTATAGATTTTGAAAAGGATGGGGGCTTGGAACTAGGGATACTCGGAAGAAGGGGTGCTAGAAGCAAGGGGCATTGGGAACAAGGAATACTAGGAACTAGGGGTGCTGGGAACCAGGGCTACTTGTAACTAGGGGTACAAAGTTCTAGGGGTGCTGGTATCTGGAGAAACTGGAAACTATGGGTGTCAAAAACTATGGGTGATTGGAACTAGGGATACTAGGAACTAGGGGTGCTGGAAGCAAGGGATATTGGGAACTAGAAATACTAGGAACTAGGGGTGCTGGAAGCAAGGGATATTGGGAACTAGGAATACTAGGAACTAGGGGTGCTGGGAACCAGGACTATTTGGAACTGGGGGTATGGGATTCTAGGGGTGCTGGGATCTAGAGAAACTGGGAACTATAGATGTTGAAAAGGATGGGTGCTTGGAACTAGGGATACTCGGAAGAAGGGGTGCTAGAAGCAAGGGGCATTGGGAACAAGGAATACTAGGAACTAGGGGTGCTGGGAACCAGGGCTACTTGTAATTAGGGGTACAAAGTTCTAGGGGTGCTGGTATCTGGGGAAACTGGAAACTATGGGTGTCAAAAACTATGGGTGATTGGAACAAGGGATACTAGGAACTAGGGATGCTGGAAGCAAGGGCTATTGGGAACTAGGAATACTAGGAACTAGGGGTGCTGGAAGCAAGGGATATTGGGAACTAGGGATACTAGGAACTAGGGGTGCTGGAAGCAAGGGATATTGGGAACTAGGGATACTAGGAACTAGGGGTGCTGGAAGCAAGGGATATTGGGAACTAGGAATACTAGGAACTAAGGGTGCTGGGAACCGGGCCTACTTGTAACTAGGGGTACAAAATTCTAGGGGTGCTGGGATCTAGAAAAAAATGGGAACTATGGATGTCAAAAATGATATGGGTGCTTGAAACTTAGAATACTAGGAACTAGGGGTGCTGGGAACCAGGGCTACTTGGAACTAGGGGTACAAAGAACTAGGGGTGTTGGGTATTTTTGGGATTTTTTTTTAATAATATTTTAAATATGTAGCAGAATACATATTGGCCTAAATTTATTAGGAAATTACATTTTTAAATCTTGCGGAGGTCAAGTGGATAATATACTTTTCTATCTATTTACTAATACTAGCAGCATAAGGATTACAAATAGTTCATGTTGATTGACAGATCGATCCACCAATCCTGCCGCTTGTAAAAGCCATCTAGCGGATAATTAACTGCTAGGATGGATTTTTACGTAAAATTGCCTCCTGAAAAAAATAATACCATGATGATGCCTGTAGCTGTGGGCATCGTCCCGGTATAACCACCTGCAAGTCAAATGACGTACATGTACGTGATTTAGCGGCAAGTGGATACGTTTCGTCTCGCTTGTCCCGCATCAGGACCATGCAGGCCCCTGTACTCAGAGTAAGACCGGCTTAATACTTACCGTATTTGCCGGTGTATAAGGCGACCCGGCGTATAAGACTACCCCCTAATTTTACAGGTTTTTAAGATGTTTTGCCCATACTCACCGTTTAAGACAACCCCCCCCCTCCGAGGCGTCCGACGCTTCATACCCTTCTTCTTCATTCTTGCTGGAGACATTTCCTTCTTCCTTCTTGCTGGTGCTGGAGCCAATCACGGCGAGCGATGTATTCTATCAAGAATGCAAAGCCTGCTTGGATTGGCAGAGGCTGTAACATCATCAGCCTGCGCCTCTCTGACTCTGAAAGCCAATCCGAGCAGGCTACTGCATGTAACCTGCTCGGATTGGCAGAGGTTGTTACTCCAATCCGAGCAGGCTCTGTATTCATTTGAATACATCGCTCACTGGGATTGGCTCAGCGGTATATACGCCGGAATATACAGTACTGTAGAATTCTGTTCCAAAGTCCTGTGTGGTTCTACAGATTACCAGCTATCAGTGCTCAATATTTGGGGGGGGGGGGGGGGGGGCAGAAAACTATCAGCACCTAAGACTCCCTGGCCAATCGTGTCTCAGGACAGGCTTTATGATTGGCCGGGAGGAGAATCAGGAAGACAATAGTGACTGTTAACTCGCTAATGTCAGACAACTGGGCGGGCTCGGGGCGCAGTGCTCTGCACCCCGAGCCCACCCTCAGGCTCCAATCATGTGCTTAAAAAAAAAAAAACCCACTGGAATCAAGGCATCCGGCGGCCTGCATGCAGATTAGGGGCCGAGCACATGGATTAGGGGGGCGCCCCTTATGGACGGGCCGCCACTGCCGGCTATCCTCCTTGGACATGGAAAGTCCTTGTGGACGGTGACGACGTTTCCTCTTTCCTATAAGGAATATTTGATACAAATTATAATTTTCAACTGAGCTGAGAAGAAGTCTGCCCTCCCACGTAGCGGCAGGAGATCGCTCTGAAGAATGAGAACAGCCACAGAGTCACTGAGAGCAGAGCTTCCCCCTAAATGCGTCACCGAATCTAAACATTCCCTTTTCCTTCTTGTATTTTAATGCTTTGAAAGAGCGGCTCAGCTTGTATGAGATTTATAATAATCGGAAGGTGGAAACATTCGTCATATTAACTATTTAACACCTTCCAGTCCGACATTCCTCTCCTACATGTAAAAATAAAACATTATTTTTTTTGTTGCTATAAAACTACATAGAACATTTTTTATATAATATATGTATATAAATCCTGTATAATAATAATAAAAATTTATATATATATATATATATATATATATATATATATATATATATATATATATATATT
>NW_027507758.1:9658008-9693008 GCF_037356315.1 Lithobates pipiens | reverse complement strand
AAAGAAAGAAAGGAAAGAAAGGAAAGAAAGAAAGAAAGGAAAGAAAGAAAGAAAGGAAAGAGAAAGAAAGAGGAAGGAAGAAAGAAAGGAAAGAAGGAAAGAAAGAAAGGAAAGAAACAAAGGAAAGAAAGAGGAAGGAAGAAAGTAAGGAAAGAAAGGAAAGAAAGAAAAAGGAAGGAAGGAAGGAAAAGAAAGAAAGAGGAAGGAAGGAAAGAAAGAAAGAAAGAAAGAGGAAGGAAGGGAAAGAAAGAAAGAAAGAAAGAGAAAGAAAGGAAGGAAGGAAAGGAAGGAAAGAAAGAAAGAGACAAAGTTCCAGAAATTAAAACAAAAGTGGTTTCCCTCGCAGGGGGGATTTCACCGCCAGCAACAAATAAAAGGATATTCAGCCTCCTGGCTTACACCTGCAGCATTGCAAACAAAAATACCGAGCCACCTGGCTCTCTTCAGCAGCAGACGCCCCACTGCTCAGACCCCCACATGAAGCTCTCCCGTCTACTGTCAGTGACCTCAGACTCGGGTCTCTGGCTTCCACCGTGCAGCCTGCACTCTCCCTTGCAAGCCTGGACTCCTCGGGAGGGGGGGAGCTCAGAACCCTGGTCCTCACTCTACTGTCAGGCCCAGCACACACCTGAACAATCCGTGTGCCGGAGAGTCTCAAAACCTGGACCCAGGACTAAGGATTTCATCCCACCCGGATCTCTAAGGCCCCTTTCACACTGGGACGGGAGCGGCGTCGGCAGAAAAACTTCGCTATTTTTAGCGCCGCTTTAGCGGTTTTACCCCCCCACCGCGCTAGCGGCCGTGAAAGGGTTAAAACCACCGTAAATCGCTGCCGGCGGTATAGCCCCGCTGCCCCATTTATTTCAATGGGCAGGATCGGTGGAGGAGGGCTGTACACACCGCTCCTTCACCTTCACCGTTCCAAAGATGCGGCTTGCAGGACTTTTTTTTTTTACCGTCCTGCCAGCGCACCGCTCCAGTGTGAGAGCCCACATTGGAGAGACAGCAGCGGCTGTTTCAGCTCGGTTGGCAGGCGCTGTTTTTAGGGAAAGGGGTCTAAGCAACCCCCCCCCCGGGCTCCAGGTCCCAAAGTGGACCTTACTAAATAATGAGGAAACTGAAAAGGCATTTTCCTCTCAAACAAGCAAATACCCTGGAGCCCCTCAACCTGCGTGGGCGAGAATCCTAGACCCATACCCTGGTGGGGTACCACACTACCACAATATACCACAATATATATATATATATATATATATATATATATATATATATATATATATATATATATATATATATATATATATATAATTACTATTATTATTATACAGGATTTATATACATAAATACCCCCCCCCCCCCTTTTACATAGCTGCCCCCTTTTGCCCTGTGTTAAAGACAGCCCTGATTTTAATTAAAAGCATAACTGGATTTTAACCACTTCCCGTCCGATCGACGTATCAGTATGTCACTGGATGGGAAGGATTCTATCTCCGTCTCCGATCGAAGAATCTGCTCAGGTGAGGACACCGCTGGATTCCTGGACAGGTAAGTGTCCTAATATTAAAAGTCAGCAGTTACAGGATTTGTAGCTGCTGACTTGAAATTTCTTTTTTGGGGCGGGGCCTGGAGCGCCTCTTTAACGTGTATTTTTTCCCGGGAACATTTGCATTTGAAAAACCATTGCACAAATACCGTGTGACATAAAAATATGCAACACCCACCATTTTATTCTCGAGGTCATTGGCTTAAAAAAAAAAATAAAAAAATAAAATTTAATATATATATAAATTGGGGGTTCTAAGTAGTTTTCAAGCAAAAAAAAAAAATGTTTTTTACATGTAGGAGAAGAATGTCAGAATTGGCCAGAACTGGAAGGTGTTAAATAGTTAATATGATGAATGTTTCCAACTTTTGGTCCTATTAAAAAAAAAAAAAATGTAAAAAAATGATTATATATATATATATATATATATATATATATATATAAGAGAGAGAGATACACACACACATATATATATTATATTCATATATGTATATATATATACACCACAAATCTCTCCAAATTCCCCCCTCCCAGCGAAAATCCCCTAAAATCCCCACTCCTAGCACACCTCATGAAATTTACCCCCCTAAAACAATTCTTATTCCCTGCGGCCCCCCACATTCCCCCTCCCAACACACATCCCCCCCCAACCTCCTTGTGGTGCCACCTGAACTCACATGATACCACAGTGCCCAGGGCAGCCTCTCCTCCTGCCCACCCCTTGTCCTGGCCCTGATTGTGCCCAGGGCAGCCGCCTCTCCTGCTCACCCCTTACCCCAGCCCTGATTGTGCCGTGGGCAGCCTCTCCTCCTGCTCACCCCTTGCCCTGATTGTGCCGAGGGCAGCCGCCTCTCCTGCCCACCTCTTGCCCCAGCCCTAAATTGTGCCCGGGGCAGCCGCCCCTCCTGGCCCTGTCTCTATCCCTGTCATCTCGCATGGAGTATGCATTGCACATGAGTAACCAATGCCTTGCTTTCTAGGTAGTTGCAAATTTGCCTTTTTTTTTTTTTTTTTGCAGAGCAGGCCTGTGGTAGCTGGCCACTTCATCAGGGGCTTGAGTGCGTTAAGGCGGGGGGGGGGGGGGCGGCTGTCCCTCTTGCCCATCCCTTGTCCCAGCTGTACCTCAATGTAATTGCTGTACTCAATGCTGGGACAAGGTCATCCAGAGCCCAGGGCTGAGGGCACAGTTGCCACACTGTGCCCCCCACCCCTCTTCCCGTTCATGATATGCGGGCGCAGGGGATCCCGCTTAGGGGGTGCGCAACCCGCACCTCCTCCCGGCTCTCTCCTCACTGCTCTCAGTGCTGGGCTGACAAGAGTAGTGCTGCTGTCACTACTCCTGTAAGCCTTGTAACCATTGGCGGCTGGTGCTAAACCATTGCGGCAGCCAGCAACCACCACCCATCCCCCCACCCCCCCCCAGCCAGCCAGTCAGACACCCTCTTATTGGTGTGCACGGCGCTCTAAGCCCACCTGATTTTGAAGCCAATTAGAGCCTCAGGCTCTAATCATGTGCTTTAAAAAAAAAAAAAAACACATCGAAATCCATGCGTCCGGCGCCCTGCATGTAGATTATGCGGACGGCACCCCCTGCAGCCTGCATGAGCGGCCGCCACTGCTTGTAACAGAAGAAACTCAGCACAGGGTGCCCCCATCATCCCTTCAATAAGCCATTGTGCCCAGTACCGGGACAAGGTCATCTAGAGCCCCGGGCGAACATCCCGAATAGCGCCCCCCCCCCCCCCCCCCCCCAAGATGAATGAATGAGCATTATGTATTCGCAAAATCCCCCCCCCCCATTCCAGCACAGATTCTTCCCAATTCCCCCCATCCTAGCACAAATCCCCCCTCCCCCCAAAAAAATCCCCTTATGGAACAAATCCCCTACCATATTACCTTTTCTACCACGAACCCCTCCAAATTCCCCCTCCAAGCAAAAATCTTCTCCCCCCCATCCCCCTTCACAACGAAAATCCCCTCAAATCACCACTCCACTCCTAGCACACCTCATGAAATGTCCCCTCCTAGAACAATTCTTATTCCCTGAATACCCCCCCGAATACACATCCCATCACCCCCAACCTCCTTGTGGTGCCACCTGACCTCACATGATACCACAGTGCCCAGGCAGCCTTTCCTCCTGCCCACACCTTGACCCAGCCCTGATTGTGCCAAGGGCAGCTGCCCCTCTTCCCAACCTCTTGTCCCGGGCCCTGATTGTGCCCAGGGCAGCCTTTCCTCCTGCCCACCCCTTGACCCAGCCCTGATTGTGCCAAGGGCAGCTGCCCCTCTTCACAACCTCTTGTCCCGGGCCCTGATTGTGCCCAGGGCAGGCTTTTCTCCTGCCCACCCCTTGACCCAGCCCTGATTGTGGCAAGGGCAGCTGCCCCTCTTCCCAAACCTCTTGTCCCGGCCCTGATTGTGCTCAGGGCAGCCTTTCCTCCTGCCCACCTCTTGACCCAGCCCTGATTGTGCCAAGGGCAGCTGCCCCTCTTCCCAAACCTCTTGTCCCGGCCCTGATTGTGCTCAGGGCAGCCTTTCCTCCTGCCCACCTCTTGACCCAGCCCTGATTGTGCCAAGGGCAGCTGCCCCTCTTCCCTACCTCTTGTCCCGGCCCTGATTGTGCCCAGGGCAGCCTTTCCTCCTGCCCACCCCTTGACCCAGCCCTGATTGTGCCAAGGGCAGCTGCCCCTCTTCCCAACCTCTTGTCCCGGCCCTGATTGTGCCCAGGGCAGCCTTTCCTCCTGCTCACCCCTTGACCCAGCCCTGATTGTGGCAAGGGCAGCTGCCCCTCTTCCCAACCTCCTTGTCCCGGCCCTGATTGTGCCCAGGCAGCCTTTCCCCCTTGTCCCAGCCCTGATTGTGCCCAGGGCAGCCTTTCCCCCTTGTCCTAGCCCTGATTGTGCCCAGGGCAGCCTTTCCTCCTACCCACCCCTTGACCCAGCCCTGATGTGCCGTGGGCAGCCTTTCCCCTTGTCCCAGCCCTGATTGTGCCCAGGGCAGCAGCCCCCTCCTTCCAACCTCGTGCCCCGGCCCTTAGAACGGGATGTTTGATACTGGCAGGATTACGGTGTGAAAAAAAAGGGGAAAAAAAAAAAAGAATAAAATAAGTAAAACTAAAGCAGTCATCACATCTAAGGATTGGTAAATTGCCTAGAACATGTTTTTTATTTTTTATTTAATGACACTTTAAAAATCTTACTAATTGAGAGTTTTTCTTGTACTTTTCAGTGGCCCTGTTTGCTGCAGTGAGGGTTAAAATCCAGCAGCACTGATTGGAGGGATTGTAGGCTTCTGGGGACCCCCGAGACCCCTTTCCTCTCCAGCATGCTGCTCACTCTTGTTGCAGGACTGTTAATAGTACTGTGGAAAAAAAAAAAGAAAAAAAAAAAAAAAAAAAAAAAAAAAAGATTTATGCTACCGAACTAAACAATTCAGCCCCCCCCCCCCCAAAAAAAAATCCTCCAAAAGTATCGATTTTTTTTTTTTTTTCCAGGTAAATCTCACACATTTATTAGCAGCATAAGCTGAGTGGGTGGAATAAACAAATCTGTGTATATAATCTCAGAGCACATATTTCATGGCGCCCCCCTCCCTTCCCCCCTCCCTCCCCTCCCCCCTTATCGAGATTTTACATTTCCACTCTTTTTTCTCACCCCGTTTTTTGGGCCATTTTGGTGAGAAGAGGAAATAGAAGGATGATGATGATGACGCTTCCTCCTCATTTATTAGTCTCTATGAGCCAAATCTCCACTGAAAGATAAAACTACCCGCAAATCTCCACATTAAATAAACAGTGTGAAGAATTATTCGGTTTTCATTTATTTAATTTTTTGGGTGAATATTTTAGGAAATACAGTGGTGTGAAAAAGTGTTTGCCCCCTTCCTCATTTCCTGTTCCTTTGCATGTTTGTCACACTTAAGTGTTTCGGAACATCAAACCAATTTAAACAATAGTCAAGGACAACACAAGTAAACACAAAATGCAATTTGTAAATGAAGGTGTTTATTATTAAAGGTGAAAAAAAATCCAAACCATCATGGCCCTGTGTGAAAAAGTGATTGCCCCCTAAACCTAATAACTGGTTGGGCCACCCTTAGCAGCAACAACTGCAACCAAGCGTTTGCGATAACGTGCAATGAGGCTTTTACAGCGTCCTGGAGGAATTTTGGCCCACTCATCTTTGCAGAATTGTCCTAATTCAGTTACATTAGAGGGTTTTCGAGCATGAACGGCCTTTTTAAGGTCATACCACAACATCTCAATAGGATTCAGGTCAGGACTTTGGCTAGGCCACTCCAAAGTCTTCATTTTGTTTTCTTCAGCCATTCGGTGGTGGACTTGCTGGTGTGTTTAGGATCATTGTCCTGCTGCAGAACCCAAGTTCGTTTCAGCTTGAGTACACGAACAGATGGTCGGACATTCTCCTTCAGGATCTCTTGGTAGACAGCAGAATTCATAGTTCCTTTTATCACGGCAAGTCTTCCAGGTCCTGAAGCAGCAAAACAGCCCCAGACCATCACACTACCACCACCATATTTTACTGTTGGTATAATGTTCTTTTTATGAAATGCAGTGTTCCTTCTACGCCAGATATACTTGGACACACACCTTCCAAAGAGTTCCACTTTTGTCTCATCGCTCCACAGAATGTTGTCCCAAAAGTCTTGGGGATCATCAAGATGTGTTGTGGAGAAATTGAGACGAGCTTTGATGTTCTTTTTGCTCAGCAGTGGTTTTCTCCTTGGAACTCTGCCATGCAGGCCATTTTTGCCCAGTCTTTTCCTGATGGTGGAGGCATGAACGCTGACCTTAACTGAGGCAAGTGAGGCCTGCAGTTCCTTGGACGTTGTTGTGGGGTCTTTTGTGACCTCTTGGATGAGTCGTCGCTGCACTCTTGGGGTAATTTTGGGCGGCCGGCCACTCCTGGGAAGGTTCACCACTGTTCCATGTCTTCGCCATTTGTGGATAATGGCTCTCACTGTGGTTCGCTGGATTCCCAAAGCTTTGGAAATGGCTTTATAACCCTTTCCAGACTGATAGATCTCAATTACTTTCTTTCTCAATTGTTCCTGAATTTCTTTGGGTCTCGGCATGATGTGTAGCTTTTAAGGATCTTCTGGTGGACCTTACTGTGTCAAGCAGCTCCTATTTAAGTGATGCCTTGATTGTGAACAGGTGTGGCAATAATCAGGCCTGGGTGTGGCTAGAGAAATTGAACTCAGGTGTGGACAACCACAGTTATAGTATGTTTTAACAAGGGGGGCAATCACTTTTTCACCCAGGGCCATGATGGTTTGGATTTTTTTTCACCTTTAATAATAAACACCTTCATTTACAAATTGCATTTTGTGTTTACTTGTGTTGTCCTTGACTATTGTTTAAATTGGTTTGATGTTCCGAAACACTTAAGTGGGACAAACATGCAAAGGAACAGGAAATGAGGAAGGGGGCAAACACTTTTTCACACCACTGTATCACTGAAGCCGAGCAAATCCGCGTCCGACCCCCTTCACACTCCCGGGACATGAAAGTCGCACGACTCGAAGCAACGCCGCCTGTGTAATATGGAGGTCTATGGGCCGCGAGTCGGGCCAAAGTAGTGCAGAGAGATACAAAGTAACATTGTTTATAAACATTGATCAGACAGGAGATGGAGAGATACAAAGTAACATTGTTTATAAACATTGATCAGACGGGAGATGGAGAGATACAAAGTAACATTGTTTATAAACATTGATCAGATGAGAGATAGAGAGGTACAAAGTAACATTGCTTATAAACATTGATCAGACAGGAGGTAGAGAGATACTAAGTAACATTGTTTATAAACATTGATCAGATGGGAGATAGAGAGATGCAAAATGACATTGTTTATAAACATTGATCACACAGGACTTAGAGAGATACAAAGTAATATTGTTTATAAACATTGGTCAGACGGGAGATAGAGAGATACAAAGTAACATTGTTTATAAACATTGATCACACAGGACTTAGAGAGATACAAAGTAACATTGTTTATAAACATTGGTCAGACGGGAGATAGAGAGATACAAAGTAACATTGTTTATAAACATTGATCACACAGGACTTAGAGAGATACAAAGTAACATTGTTTATAAACATTGATCAGACAAGAGATGGGGAGATACAAAGTAACATTGTTTATAAACATTGATCAGACAGAAGATAGAGAGATACAAAATGACATTGTTTATAAACATTGATCACACAGGAGTTAGAGAGATACAAAGTAACATTGTTTATAAACATTGATCAGATGGAAGATAGAGAGATACAAAGTAACATTGTTTTTAAACAGTGATTACACAGGAGTTAGAGAGATACAAAGTAACATTGTTTATAAACATTGATCAGATGGAAGATAGAGAGATACAAAATGACATTGTTTAAAAACATTGATCAGACAGGAGATATAGAGATACAAAGTAACACTGTTTATAAACATTGATCACACAGGAGTTAGAGAGATACAAAGTAACATTGTTTATAAACATTGATCACACAGGAGTTAGAGAGATACAAAGTAACATTGTTTATAAACATTGATCAGACAGGACATAGAGAGATACAAAGTAACATTGTTTATAAACATTGATCAGATGGGAGATAGAGAGATACAAAGTAACATTGTTTATAAACATTGATCAGACAGGAGATGTAGAGATACAAAATAACATTGTTTATAAACATTGATCAGACAGGACATAGAGAGATACAAAGTAACATTGTTTATAAACATTGATCAGACTGGAGATAGAGAGAGATACAAAGCAACATTGTTTATAAACATTGATCAGACGGGAGCTAGAGAGATACAAAGTAACATTGTTTATAAACATTGATCAGACTGGAGATGGAGAGATACAAAGAAACATTGTTTATAAATATTGATCAAACGGGAGATAGAGAGATACAAAGTAACATTGTTTATAAACATTGATCAGACAGGAGATGTAGAGATACAAAATAACATTGTTTATAAACATTGATCAGACAGGAGATAGAGAGATACAAAGTAACATTGTTACTTTTGCTTCTACTCGATTTCATTGATTTGCATACCAAAGGGAGGAGCTTCTACACTGGGCGTGGCCCACTGTGGTCTTGTTGGCTCCATTCCCTTTGCCTGAGCCAAGGGCCGTAGCATCCATCACATGCGTCTATATTCTGCTATTACACAGGGCAACAAAAAATGTGTTTTTTTTTGTTTTGTTTTTTTACTTTCACTTGTCTTTAGAATATAAAGATAACAAACTTTATGGAAGACGGTGCTGTCAGCAGAACCCCCCCCCCCTCTCTCCCTTCCCCCCCCCCCCCAATATATTACTAATATTTAAGTATCAATAGAAATGAGAAGGTTATTGCAGAGTCACCAGCCCCATAGTAGCTACAATGTGAGGATCGCTCCGGCCGGTGGGGCACGAGGGGTTAATCCTCCTAATGACTTATTAATGCCCTCCTGGTTCTCTCCGTGGTATGACCGCTGGGCACTCTGCAGGGCAGTTCATTGGTTAATTAGCCATTAATGAGACGAATCTCCGGGCTCCGGCAGGGCGGCGGGGGGGGGCCCGGCGGCCATGGTGGACAGCTGTGGCAATCACCGAGCGTTCCCTAATCCGTGACTTGAAGACAAACCATGAGAAACGTGAAATGTTCCCCTCCCCCCCCCCCCCCCCCCCGTCCTCCTCCGTCCTCCCCGTCCCGACGTGAGGCTCCGGCATTGACCGCCGGCCTCGCCGAAGGCAGGAACTTCCATCGCGGTACAAAAGCATCGATCGCAGGACTCGCCGGAGGGCAAAGCATGTGGTGCTGCATCTATGGAGCCATCTACAAACAGCTGGGGGGGGGGGGGATGTATCAATGGGGGTCTCTTGTCTGCGGCCACCAATTAGACTTCAGTTTTAGGTCTGTTGGCGGCTCTGCAACCAACTCCCGTTCTTCGGACATACATACCATGCCGTGTGATACCCGTGTCCTGCTTTACATGCTACATACATGTAGTTCCTCCACAAGAACCCACTTTACATCAACAGAGAGGATCAGTACATGTGTATATATAATGTATAGATAATGTGTGTGTGTATATATATATATATATATACTGTATACATAATGTGTGTGTGTATGTATGTGTATATATATATATACTGTATACATAATGTGTGTGTGTGTGTATATACCCTGTTTCCCCGAAAATAAGACCTAGCGTGATTGTCGGTGATGGCTGCAATATAAGCCCTACCCCCCAAATAAACCCTACCCTGTTTTTCCAAAACTAAGCCCTACCCTGAAAATAAGACCTACAAGGACTTTAACTAGGGCTTATTGGGGGGGGGGGGGGTAGGGCTTAAATTGCATCCATCGCCGACAATCACGTTAGGTCTTATTTTCGGGGAAACAGGGTGTATATAATATATATATATATATATATATATATAATGTGTATATATAGTGTATGCGGCAGTTATGAGCTCCTAAGGCCCCATTCAGAGGAAGCTGCAAAACCCTGGAAGAGAAAAAATAAAAATCAATTATTCTCTATGGAGAGGATTTACTCGTCGGCTGAAGCCTCGAAAAAAGTTCTGGAGATTTTTTTTATTTTTTTGCGTCTAGAATCGGGCAGATCGGTGCATTATTTTGTTCCACGGAAATGCGTTTTTGTGCGTTTTTTTTTTTTTTTTTTAAATAAATAAATACATAAATAATCATAAATAAATGATACATTAATAAATTAACCACAACCATTATAATGAATATAAACATTTTTAATAAAAATAATAATAATAATAAATAAAATGCATAAAGAATCATAAATGATACATTAATAAATCAAATACCCCCTCCCCCCCCCCTTACCTAATCACCGCTTGCAGCTCCACTTCTCTCTCATATCGATCGCTTACATGTAATAACAAAACATAAACTCCATATTGCGCGCTGCTTGTTACTTTATTAAAAATTAAGCACACTGGCAGGCTACATTTGATGGGCGCTGGTAGGCTGCGTTGATGAGCACTAGCAGGCTGCATTGATGGGCGCTGGTAGGCTGCATTTGATGGGTCCTGTTAGGCTGCATTGATGGGCGCTGGTAGGCTACATTTGATGGGTCCTGTTAGGCTGCATTGATGGGCGCTGGTAGGCTACATTTGATGGGCGCTGGTAGGCTGCATTGATGGATGCTGGTGAGGCTGCATTGATGGGAACTGGTAGGCTACATTTGATGGGCGCTGATAGGCTGCATTGATGGGCACTAGTAGGCTGCATTGATGGGCACTAGTAGGCTGCATTGATGGGAACTGGTAGGCTACATTTGATGGGCGCTGATAGGCTGCATTGATGGGCGCTGGTAGGCTGCATTGATGGGCGCTGGTAGGCTGCATTGATGGGCGCTGGCAGGCTGCATTGATGGGAACTGGTAGGCTACATTTGATGGGCGCTGGTAGGCTACATTTGGTGGGCGCTGGTAGGCTACATTTGGTGGGGCGCTGGTAGGCTACATTTGGTGGGGCGCTGGTAGGCTACATTTGGTGGGGCGCTAGTAGGCTGCATTTATGGGCGCTGGTGAGGCTGCATTGATGGTCAATGATAGGCTGCATTGATGAGCGCTGGTGAGGCTGCATCGATGGCGATGGGCACTTCATTAAAAATGTGGGTTATACATGGGAAGGGCAAGGGGGGGGGGGGGGTTGGGCCAAGGGGGGGGGGGGTAGGTGGCAAAAAGAGGTTTCGCCTAGGGGTGTCAAAAATCCTTGTACCAGCCCTGTGGATAAGCATAGCAGTGGATTGTTTTATACACTGTGATAAATGAACTATTGTTTTCCAATAATAGATATTCTACACACAGGGACTGGTGTCACCGGGACATCAATCATTCTTTTTAATATAAATAAAAGTGGATTATTAAGTAAAAAAAAATTTTTTTTTAATATAAATATGTAAATGTCATGCAGCACTTCACTATAAGGAAATACTCATGCAGGCTGTAGGGGGTGATTAGCTGAGAAAAGCCCCTCCTCCCCTCCTGAAGACTCCTGGGATGAATGACATGATTTTCCAGAAACCAGGAAGTAACTGGAAAAAAATGAAAGGGGGAAGTAGCGGCTACAAATCCTGAGGGGGGGGGGGGGTTCAAAGTGATTTCTCAGCAAAATAAAGCATAGAGACATGGATGGAGACATGGATGGATGGATACATGGAGACATGGATGGAGTCATGGATGGATGGATGGAGACATGGATGGATGCAGACATGGATGGATGGATGGAGACATGGATGGATGGAGACATGGATGGATGGGATATGGATGGATGGAGACATGGATGGATGAATGGAGGGATGGATGGATGAATGGAGGGATGGATGGAGACTTGGATGTATGGATGGAGACATGGATGGATGGAGGGATGGATGGAGACATGGATGGGACATGGATGGATGGAGATATGGATGGGTGGATGGATGGATGGGACATGGATGGATTGAGACATGGATGGGTGGGACATGGGTGGATTGATGGATGGAGGGATGGATGGATGGAGACATGGATGGCTGGAGACATGGATGGATGGCTGGAGATATGGATGGATGGATGGATGGATGGAGACATGGATGAATGGAGGGATGGATGGATGGAGACATGGATGTATGGAGACATGGATGGATGGAGACATGGATGGATGGATGGAGACTTGGATGTATGGATGGAGTCATGGATGGATGGAGGGATGGATGGAGACATGGATGGATGGAGACATGGATGTAGACATGGATGGGACATGGATGGATGGAGATATGGATGGATGGGACATGGATGGATTGAGACATGGATGGGTGGATGGATGGATGGGACATGGGTGGATTGATGGATGGATGGAGGGATGGAGACATGGATGGGACATGGATGGCTGGAGACATGGATGGGTGGATGGATGGGACATGGGTGGATTGATGGATGGATGGATGGATGGAGACATGGATGGGACATGGATGGCTGGAGACATGGATGGATGGATGGAGACATGGATGGATGGAGACATGGCTGGATGGAGGGATGGATGGATAGAGACATGGATGGATGGAGACATGGATGGATGGAGACATGGATGGATGGAGACATGGATGGGACATGGATGGATGGAGATATGGATGAATGGAGGGATGGATGGAGACATGGATGGGACATGGATGGATGGAGACATGGATGGATGGATGGAGACATGGATGGATGGATGGAGACATGGATGGGACATGGATGGAGACATGGATGGATGGATGGATGGAGACATGGATGGATGGATGGAGACATGGATAGGACATGGATGGATGGATGGAGACATGGATGGAGACATGGATGGATGGAGACATGGATGGGACATGGATGGATTGAGACATGGATGGATGGATGGATGGATGGAGACATGGATGGATGGATGGATGGAGACATGGATAGGACATGGATGGATGGATGGATGGATGGAGACATGGATGGGACATGGATGGATGGATGGAGACATAGATGGGACATGGATGGATTGAGACATGGATGGATGGATGAAGACATGGATGGGACATGGATGGATTGATGGATGGATGGAGACATGGATGGAAGGATGGAGACATGGATGGATGGATGAAGACATGGATGGATGGATGGATGGATGGATGGAGACATGGATGGGACATGGATGGATGGATGGAGACATAGATGGGACATGGATGGATTGAGACATGGATGGATGGATGAAGACATGGATGGGACATGGATGGATTGATGGATGGATGGAGACATGGATGGAAGGATGGAGACATGGATGGATGGGTGTATGGAGACATGGATGGATGGATGGATGGAGACATGGATGGGACATGGAAGGATGGATGGAGACATGGATGGGACATGGATGGATGGAGACATGGATGGATGGAGTGATGGAGACATGGATGGATGGATGGATGGAGACATGGATGGATGGAGTGATGGAGACATGGATGGATGGAGACATGGATGGATGGATGGAGACATGGATGGATGGAGTGATGGAGACATGGATGGATGGAGACATGGATGGATGGATGGATGGAGACATGGATGGATGGAGACATGGATAGGACATGGATGGATGGATGGATGGATGGAGACATGGATGGAGACATGGATGGATGGATGGAGACATGGATGGGACATGGATGGAGACATGGATGGATTGAGACATGGATGGATGGATGGATGGAGACATGGATGGATGGATGGATGGAGACATGGATAGGACATGGGTGGATTGAGACATGGATGGATGGATGAAGACATGGATGGGACATGGATGGATTGATGGATGGATGGAGACATGGATGGAAGGATGGAGACATGGATGGATGGGTGTATGGAGACATGGATGGATGGGTGTATGGAGACATGGATGGATGGATGGATGGAGACATGGATGGGACATGGAAGGATCGATGGAGACATGGATGGATGGAGACATGGATGGATGGAGTGATGGAGACATGGATGGATGGAGACATGGATGGATGGATGGAGACATGGATGGATGGAGTGATGGAGACATGGATGGATGGAGACATGGATGGATGGATGGATGGAGACATGGATGGATGGAGACATGGATGGATGGATGGATGAAAAAATGAATGAAATGGCTCTCTTGGGTTTTTGGTGCTCAGATACAGTTTATTTCCCCTTTAACCCCTTCCGGACCGCCCACTCCACATATACTGTATACTGCGGCAGGGCGGATCCATGCGCCCATACGTCGGTCCGTGTATGAGATACTGTGGGGGCGCACCACGATCGTGGTACAGAGAGGCAGGACGGGGATTTGCCTATGTAAACAAGGGGGATCCTTGTTCTGACAGAGGACAACATGGAGGAGATCTGTTGTTCCCAGTGATCAGGAACAGCGATCTCTATGTTGTCCCAGTGAACCCATCCCCCACCCATAACACACTGAGTTAACCCTTTGAGCGCCCCCCCTAGTGTTAACCCCTTCCCTGCAAGTTTCATTTATACAATTGGTCAGTGCATTTTTTTTTTTTTATAGCACTGTATTGGTGTCCCTGGTCCTGAAAAAGTGTCACTTTAGGGTCAGATTTGCCTGCCGCGATGTCGCAGTCCCAAAAAAAACAGTTGATCGCCGCCATTACCAGTAAAAGTCCCTAAATCTATCCCGTAGTTTGTAGATGCGACAAGTTGCGCAAACCAATCAATATAAGCTTTTTGCAATTTATTTTAATTATTTTTTTAATTTTATATATTTTTGGTAAAAATAAAACAAAAACAATTTATTTAGTTTTCTGCTATAATACATATTAAAAAAAATTATAAAAAAACTAATTTCTTAATCAGTTTAGGCCAATTTGTATTTTTTTTTTTTTTTTTCACCAAAAATTTGTAAAAGTATACAAATTGGCCTAAACTGATGAAGAAATTTGTTATATATATATATATATATATATATATATATATTTATTTTCAATATGTATTATAGCAGAAAATAAAAAAAATACATTTCTTTCTACTTTTTTTTCTTTTACATGTTTTTGCCAAAAAGAAAGAAAAATACAAACAACAAAATTGACCTAAACCGATGAAGAAATTTGTTTTTTTATATATTTTTTCAATATATATTGTAGCAGAAAATTTAAAATATATATATTTTTATAAATTTTTTAATTTTTTTACATATTTTTGGAAAAAAGAACAAAAATACAAATAACAAATTGGCCTAAACGGATGAAGAAATTTGTTTTTTTTTTTAATATATTTCTTTTCCCCAATATGTATTATAGCAGAAAAAAAAATAAAAATAAAATATATATATATATATATATATATATATATATATATATATATATATATATATATATATATATATATATATTTATTATTTTTTTTTTTTTTTTACTTTTTTCTTTTACATATTTTTGGCAAAAAGAAAAAAAAATACAAACAACAAATTGGCCTAAACCGATGAAGTAATTCATTTTTTTATGTATATTTTTTTCAATATGTATTATAGCAGAAAATAAAAAATATTGTTTTTTTTTAATACATTTTTTTGTTTTTCAAAATTGTCTCCATTTTTTTGTTTTATAGCGCAAAAAAAAAAAAAAAATTAAAAACCTGCAGAGGTGATCAAATACCACCCAAAGAAAGCTCCATTTGTGGGGAGAAAAAAGGACGTCAATTTTGTTTGGGTACAACGTCGCACGACCGTGCAATTGTCAGTTAAAGCACCGCAGAGTAAAAAATGGCCTGGTCATTAAGGGAGGGGGGGTAAATCCTTCCGGGGCTGAAGTGGTTAGTACAGATTGCTTGGACTTGTTGCACCACACAGGGAAATGTCGCCCGTGGGGCATTATTTGTCTGAACTCTGCCTGTGTGGTGATGACACCATTGCTGGGATGTGATTGGCCCCCAGGATGGCCGGAGACCCCTTTATGGGGGGTGGGGGGGAGGGGAGCGTCTTTCCTCTGTGGGACTTTTCTGTCATTTCCATACGAGGTCGGAGAATGTGCTGACTCTGGAGGACTCCGGGTCACATCACAGCCTCCGGTTTGCAACTGGCACTTCTTTTTTTTATTATACACTATATTACCAAAAGTATTGGGACGCCTGCCTTTACACGCACATGAACTTTAATGGCATCCCAGTCTTAGTCCATAGGGTTATTGAGTTGGCTCCGCCCTTTGCAGCTATAACAGCTTCACCTCTTCTGGGAAGGCCGTCCACAAGGTTTAGGAGATGTGTCTATGGGAATGTTTGATCATTCTTCCAGAAGAGCATTTGTGAGGTCGGGCACTGATGTTGGACGAGAAGGCTTGGCTCGCAGTCTGCGCTCTAATTCATCCCAAAGGTGTTCTGTCAGGTTGAGGTCAGGATTGTGAAGGCCAGTCAAGTTCCTCCACTCCAAATTCGGTCATCCATGTCTTTATGGACCTTACTTCAGTTTCCAAATTGAAATTCGAACAAACTTTTCGGTATTCGGATGTACCCGAATTTATGAATTACAATAGTAACAAATTTAAACAAATCCAAAATTCTGAAGAAATTTTGACTAATTTTTGAATAGAATTCGAATAAATTTCAAATTGAATTTGAATAGTTTTACAAATAGAATTCGAATTTCAGAAGAGAATAAAATTAGAATAGAAAAGAGTAGGAAGTAAAATAATATAGTATAATAAGAGTAAAACAGAACAGAATAGAAAAGAAAAGAACAGAGTAAAACAGATAAAAATAGAATAGAAAAGAAAAGAACAGAATAAAAAAAAAATTGAATAGAAAATAAAGGAATAAAATAGAATAAAAAATTGAATAGGATAAAATAGAATATAACCATCTTCTGAAATGTGAATTTCAAATTGAATACACTCAAATAGAGTAAAAAAGAATAAAAAAAAAGGATAGAGTAGAAAATAAAAGAACAGAGTAAAACAGATAAAAATAGAATTGAAAAGAACAGAATAAAATGGAATGGAAAGGAATACATTGTGTATCATTGGTTAAAATAATAAGTTTTTGTTTTGAAAATTGATTTGATAAGTTGTTTTATGTAATTATTTTTAATGATCTGTGTCATGTATTCCTGCAGAGAAATAAAGTATTTAAAAAAAAAAAGAACAGAATAAAAAAAAAAAAAAAATAGAATAGAAAATAAAGGAATAAAATAGAATAAAAAATAGAATAAAATAAAATAGAATATAACTATCTTCTGAAATGTGAATTTCAGATTGAATACATTTGAATAGAGTAGAAAAGAATAAAAAAGAATAGAATAGAAAATAAAATTGAATACATTCGAATAGAGAAAAAAGAATAGAAAAGAATAGAATAGAAAATAAAATAGAAATGAATAGAATAAACAATAAAAAATAATAGAATAAAATAGAAACAATATATAAACAACATAACTGTGTCTGAAATTCAAATTTTGAATAGAATATAATAAAAGAGCAGAATAGAAAATAAAAAATAAAAATAAAAAAATAGAACAGAATAGAAAGAATATAACCATCTTCGAAATTTCAAATACAATCAATTTAATTTTGAATGGAATTCAGTTCGAATTTGAATGTTAATTCAAAAAATTTGAATCAATTAGAATACAAAAAAAAATTAATTCCGTAAATGAATTAAACAAATTAAATGAAATTTAACTAAACTGATTTATGTAAATAACGCAATGAAACATTTTTTTTTTTTTTCGTTCTGCACATGTCTAATATGTTTTATAACAGGAAGTAGAAAATGTTGCTTTTTTTTTTTTTCAAATGTTTTTGCATTCTTTTGTTTATATGATAAAAATTAAAAATTCCCAGAGGCGATCGAATACCACAAAAAATAAAGCTCTATTTGTGTGAAAAAAAATAATCTAAATGTCATTTGGTTACAGTGCTACACGACCGCGCAATTACCAGTTAACCGTTAGCCGATCGCCGTAGCTGTACGTCGCTTCTGTATGACATCACAGCAGGCGCGTCCCGCCGCGTGTTCCCCGGAGCCGATGCGCGTGCGCGGTGACCGCCAGGAAACCCGCGATCGCTCATGACAGAGCGAGAATCGGGATCTGTATGTGTGTGTATATGTGTGTGTGTGTGTGTGTGTGTAAACGCACAAATTCCGGTTCTCTCAGGGGAGAGGAGGCCGATCGTGTGTTCATACTAAGTATGAACAGCGATCTCTCTCCTCCCCTACTCAGTCCCATCCCCACCCCACAGTTAGAACACACCTAGGAAACACAGGTACCCCCTTGATCGCCCCCTAGTGTTACCCCCTTCCCTGACAGTGACATTTATACAGTAATCAGTGGCTATTTTTAGCTCTGATCGCTGTATAAATGTCAACGGTCCCAAAATAGTGTCAAAAGTGTCCGATCTGTCCGACCGCAAATCAAATGATGACTCGGCATTTGTGTGCCGTAGTGCTGTGCCACATCCTGTATAAACAGCAAATCAGGGAGAACAACCCCCTATTTTTTTTAGGACTTTTGCGGCACGTACACAATTTCAAGTTTTTAAATATAACAAAATGTATTACACACAAAATATAAATGTGTATGTTGAACACAACAAGAGAACATGTATAATAATCAAAGCACAATTAAAAAATACATGCAAATGATATCCGTAATAGTAATGGCAATCATAGCTAGAAGGTCACCCATATGACAAGAAGTCGGCCACGATGCTCAAAGACCCTACGCGTTTCGCAGCAATCTTGGTCTCCTTCATCAGGGGTGTATAGAGCACAAAAGGGCACATTGTCTGGTGGAGGGCATACATAACAAAATGTAAATAGAATAGACACAACTATAGGGGGAAGACCAGGATACAGATTACATATATGGAAAATTACAGAGACAGATGCATGTAATGAAGGTAATTAACCACTTCCCGACCAGCGCACGACGATGTACGTCGACAGAATGGCACGGGCAGGCATATTGGCGTACAGGTACGTCCAATCTTCAATGCCGCCCTGCCATCGGGAGCTCGCCGGCGGCGGCGCGCTCCCGCGCCGGTCGGGACCCCCGTGAGTCCGGTCGCGGGACCCGCAGACTCGATCGCCGCGGGCATCCCCGCGATCGTCTCACGGGACGGCTGAATGGAGGAAATGTCATGTAAACAACATTTCTCCATTCTGCCTAGCAACTAGTGACGCTGATCTCTGCTCCATGTGATTGGAGCAGAGATCAGTGTTCACTAAATGAAAGCCCAACCCCCCCCACAGTTAGTAACACACCCCTAGGAACACTTAACCCCTACACTGCCACCCACTGGTTAACCCCTTCACTGCCAGTGTCATTTACACAGGAATCAGTGCATTTATATAGAAGTGATTACTGTATAATTGACAATGGTCCCAAAAATGTGTCAAAAATGTCCGATGGGTCCCCCACAATGTCGCAGTCACAATAAAAATCGCAGATCGCCACCATTACTAGTAAAAAAAATAAATAAAAAAAATTATTAATAAAAATGCTATAAAACTATCCCTATTTTGTAAACGCTATAACTTTTGCGCAAACCAATCAATAATCGCTTATTGCGATTTTTTTTACCAAAAATATGTAGAAGAATACGTATCGGCCTAAACTGAGGGAAAAAAATGTTTTTTTATATATTTTTGGGGGATATTTATTATAACAAAAAGTAAAAAATAATGCCTTTTTTTCAAAATTGTCGCTCTATTTTTGTTTATAGCGCAAAAAATAAAAACCGCAGGGGTGATCAAATACCACCAAAAGAAAGCTCTATTTGTGGGAAAAAAAGGACGTCAATTTTGTTTGGAAGCCACGTCGCACGACCGCGCAATTGTCAGTTAAAGCGACGCAGTGCCGAATCGCAAAAAGTGGTCTGGTCTTTGACCAGCAAAATGGTCCGGTCTGAAAGTGGTTAAAAGAAACAAAAACACGAGCAAATATCCTGCTGGGACTTCCAGTGCACCAGCGTGAGTAGTATACGGCTGGGGAGGCCTAAAGCAATAGGATGCAAGCGAGTGGGGTCCACTAAGGTGTAGATGGTGAGGGGTCCTAAAAGAGGGAAGAGAAGGATGAGAAAGATAGGGTTAATGAGGCAAAGGAAATGGAGAGCAAAGAAAAAAAGAAAACCTGTAGCCACTAAAAGAGATAGAGCTAGTATCAGGGCCGTCTTTAATATTGATTGGACCCCGGGCAAAACATTTCTTGGGCCCTCCCTCATACAGTTTTGCTCTCCACCTGCTCTGAGACATACAATAAATAGCAGCTAGACTCAAAATCATTTTACTGAATCAGATCAGGCAGCTATTGCGATTGGTTGCCAGAGGTTACAGTGTATCATTACCGCTCACTGACTGGTTGCTAGAGGTTACAATGTATCATTACCGCTCACTGACTGGTTGCTAGAGGCTACAGCACACATTACGGCTCACTGATTAGTAGCTAGTGGTTACAGCACATGATTTCTGCTTGTTGCTTGGTTGCTAGAGATTACTGTGGATATGACCTCAGGGGGGGCATGATATACATATCAAGCCGCCGCTATTTACATATGAATGCTGTTGCTATTTACATATGAATGCCGGTAATTGCCATGTAAACACAGGGTCTGCAGGTGAGTCATCTGTACACAACAATAGGGCAGAGCTGGGCAGCATTAGTAGCAGCACTTCACACTGAGATATTGGGACACAGCACGGGACTAAAACCTCAAGGGACAAGGGAATTTAAACCAGGATAGTTGGCAAGTATGAGGCAGCTGCTTTGGGCCCCACAACAATGACAGGGCCCAGGGCAGCTGCCCCTTTTGCCCTGCCTTAAAAAACGGCCCTGGCTAGTATAGCATAGGTAAGTAGGAAATGAACAGAATGGAGAGCAAGTAAAGGGAAGATAAATACCTGAAAGCCCAAACACCTCAAGAGCAACAGCACCGTCCGTCCATGCAGCATCCAGCGATGATCGCGGAATGCCGACAGACGGACGGACGGACGGGCTGTATAAAGACCAGACTCTCCAATCAGCTGATCCAAGAAATTAGATACAGCTGGTATCGAGTAGTGAGAGCGGAGTCCAGCCACAACGCGCATGCGCGGAGCGCAGACGCCCCTCCACCCACCGACACGCCAAGCTTCCCCAGCCAGACAGCGCATGTCGGCTGGGGATTTCAAGATGGATTGCGGCCGCTGTACAAGCCAGACGCCGCCTATCCTCCATAAGCCGCCATGGGGGGTGAAGACACCCGGCGGCTTGGCGTGCCGGCTGATCCCTGATCGCAGCATCCAGCCACACGGGGGGGAAAAGTATAGATGTACAGATACCCTAACAGGGATATTTAAAGTGAAATTACGGTGTCACCTCATATAATATTGGAAAAAGACCGGAAAAAAAATAAAAAAAAGGAAAAATGATTTACCATTCATTAATGATCTAATCCAGTATAATTATTGTTCCCTGTGTCCTGTAGTGAACCCTTCAAGGAATGGCTTGAACCAGATACACTCGTTGAGGTCAGGTGGTTGTGTGGCCTTGAGCTTAAATATCCACCGAGATTCGGTTTGTAGGTTTGTAGGAGGATTTTATTCCAGTCACCCCCCCCCCCCCCCCCCGGAATTAGGATGTACGCGGTCCAAGATTAACCACTTGCTTACTGGGCACCTAAACCCCCCTCCTGCCCAGACCAATTTTCAGCTTTCAGCGCTGATGCACTTTGAATGACAATTACGCGGTCATACAACACTGTACCCAAATGAAATTTTTATCATTTCTTTCCCACAAATAGAGCTTTCTTTTGGTGGTATTTAATTACAGCTCGGAGTTTTATTTTTTGCTAAACAAACAAAAAAAGATGCAAAAAAAATAAAAAAATAAAATCATGTTTCATAGTTTGTTATAAAATTTTGCAAACAGGTAATTTTTCTCCTTCATTGAAATGCGCTGATGAGGCAGTACTGATGGGCACTGATGGGCACTGATGGGTGGCACGGATGGGTGGCATGGATGGGTGGCACGGATGGGTGGCACTAAGGGGCACTGATGGGTACCACTGATAGATGGGACTGATGGGCACTGATGGGTGGCACGGATGGGTGGCATGGATGGGTGGCACGGATGGGTGGCACTAAGGGGCACTGATGGGTACCACTGATAGATGGGACTGATGGGCACTGATAGGTGGCACTGATAGGTGGCTCTGATAGGTGGCTCTGCTGGGCTCTGATGGGCGGCACTGATGGGCACTGATGGACACTGGTAGATGACACTGATGGGCACGGATATGTGGCACTGAGGTGCAGCAATGTTTTTGAGGCAGATTGTGGGCACTGATAGGTGGCACTGTGGGCACTGATGTATGGCACTGTGAATACTGATGTATGGCACTGTGGGCACTGATGTATGGCACTGCTGGGTGGCACTATGGGCACTGATGGGTGGCACTGCTGTGTGGCACTTTATTAATCATCTGGGGGTTACTGGCAGGAGGCAGGTGGGCACTTATACGCTGGCCGTGATCGGGACTGATGTCCCGATCACGGCCGCCGGTGATCGGCTTTTTTTTTTTCTCTCCTCGCGCTGACAAAATAGCCGATTACCGTCTCTGTTGTGTCACATGATCAGCTGTCATTGGCTGACAGCTGATCACGTGGTAAGGGGTCGGGATCGACCCCTTGCTCAGATCCGTGATCAGGCGAGTCTCATAGACTCGCCGATCACAGAGCGCGCCGCTCGTGCACGGGACGACGTCAATAGACGTCGTCCCGGCAAAGCAGGTCCGGCTGTAGCCGTCATTCGGCTACAGCGCGGATCTCAAGAGGTTAAGAACTTAATTTTGGGAAATTTCCTATTGTGGACTAGAGTCGTATGTCGGCCCAGAGTTAAATCTGGGTCGCAAGACTGCATACTGGTAACGTGCCCGTATGCTCTCCTCTAGGGCTGCAACTAACGATTATTTTCATAATCGATTAATCGGTTAATAACCTTAAAAAAAAACAAAAAAACATGTGGGTCAAATTGACGTTCATTTTCAACCACATTGACGGGAAAATTTGGAAATAGAAAACTTCTTAGTCAAAGGAATTTTCAGACCGTGGATGTGGTTTTTGTTCAAAAAATTACATTCATTTTAAAGACAGAATGTTAAAAACAAGTGAAAATTTCAAACAAAATTCTTTCATTCAGCGAATGTACAAAAGGTTTTTCGTCTGAATATTCTCATCTGAAAAATTGATCGGTGTGGTCAGCATAATGCCGCGTACACACGATCGAATTGTCCGGCGTACTTAGTCCGATGAAACGCATTTCACCAGACAATTCGATCGTGTGTGGGCTTCAGCGGACTTTTCCAGCGTAAAGTCCGGCGGACTTAGAAAGTAGTTTTGCAGTCCAATCTTTCCGCCGGATTTGGGTTTTCAGCGGACAATACGTTCGTCAGTATGCTAGTCCGGCGGACTAAGAATGACGCATGCTCAGAAGCAATTACGAGAAGGAAGCTATTGGCTACTGGCTATTGAACTTCCTTTTTCTAGTCCCGTCGTACGTGCTGTACGTCATCGCGCTAGCAAACGCTGGACTTTCTGTGTGTCCATGTGTGGCCAAGTCCGTTCGGTAGAAAGTCCGCCGGACTATCCGCCGGATTGTTTGCCGGACTAAGTATTAGACATGTGCGATTCGTTTCGTACGAATCTCAAATTCCTACGAATTTCCAAAAATTCGTACGTTCGGGAGGATCCGAAATATGAATTGCCGTGCGTCTGAATTCTGTACGGAATACGAACTTTTGTTTACGAATTCCGGATTTCGGACGATGACTCAGTGCCCGTTCACACTGCCGCGACTTGTCAGGCGACTTAGTCACCTGACAAGTCGCGCTCCGTTCTGTACTATGGAACCGTTCTAATAGGAGCGACTCAAGTCGCTCTGACTGAACTTTTGTTTACGAATTCCAGATTTCGGACGACGACTCAGTGCCCGTTCACACTACCGCGACTTGTCAGATAGAGTGATCTGACACCAGCACCGTGACATAACACATGTATGAGGTGCCCCAGGAGGATGTAAGTTTTTACGAAACATGTCGGGCTGTTTGTGCTGATACCACCACGCTTAGAATATTCCCTAGCACGGGTGTATATTTGTTTTTAATTTTAACCGTTTTTTTATGCATACTTTTTATTTGTTAGAATCAGACCTATTCGGTCATACCTTTGGTCTGCTGTGTATTTATATTTTTTTATTAATAAAATTGTCGACTGCTTAACGGTACGTTCACGATCGGAGTCCTTCTTTGTTTTCCCCTTCCCCTCGCTCGTGGCCGGGAGGCCCGAGTGTTTTGCGTTTCACCACAGGTTTGCGCACTGAAAAACCTTGACATCCGACGATGTCTTCAGGCAACTTACATTGACTTCTATCACAGAAGTCTTCTGCAAGTCATAATAAGCATAATGAGCAATGTTTTTGCCTTTAAACTCATCGTAAAGAACGAACGAACGACAATTCGTATTTCGTACGAAACAGAACGGAATTTCGGACACGAAATACGAAGTACGAATTAATTTTATTACGAATCGAAACGGAACAGAACGGAACGAATTTATTGACGGCGCCCATGTCTACTAAGTATGCCGGACAATTCGCTCGTGTGTACGCGGCATAAGGCTCAGTACACACCTATGCAGTTTGCTTTTGATCTGTTTTCTGCAGTGCTTTTTGCTGTGCGTTTTGATTTTTGCGCACGTGATTTTACTGCAATTTGCATTTTTTTTTTTGGGGCAGATTAAAAAACGCAAATTGCTGCAAAAACGCATTACACGCTTTTCTGCAGCTTCTCCATTAAAGTATATTGAACAAATAAAGCACCATTTTGCGTTTTAAAAGTCCCCGACCCTTTCAGATGTGAACGTGTCCCATAGGAAACCATGGAAATGAACTCTAGTACATTTCTGCAAAAAACACCAATAAACACACAGATGTGAACCAGATCTAAGCCCTTGTACACACGGTCGGACATTCCGACGGAAAATGTCCGATCTGATTGTGTTGTCGGATAATCCGACCGTGTGTGTGTGGTCTCCATAGGACTGTTTCCGTCTGAATATATCCGACGGACCAAGTTTTCCAGCTTGGCTATAAAAATTTTCGACAACATGGTCCGATCATGTGTAGAGAATTCCGATCGGACAAAGTGCCACGCATGCTCAGATCAAATTCCTACACCAAAGCTATTGGCTACTTCTAGCCTGAACGTAGTCCCGTCATAACGAAATAACGTCACCACATTCTGAACGATCGGATTTTCCGACAACTTTGTCCGGCCGTGTGCATGCAACAGTTTCGGACAAAATCTGTCGGACAAAATCCAACGGATCTGGTTGTCGGAATGTCCGACCGTGTGTACAAGGGCTTAGACGTTTAGTAACATAATGGGGTTAAAAAAAAACGAAAATTAGCCCTTTATAGTAGAAAAAAAAAAAGCAGATAATCACTACTATAAGTGTTTTATTTTTTTTTTATTTTTTTTTTTACTGTAGAGCAATGAAAGTAATGTTTACAGTAGTGATTATTTGCTCTTTTTGTACTATAAAGGACTAATTTTATTTTTATTTTTATTTTTTTAACCCCATTATGTTACTGGCCGATTAATCGATTATGAAAATAGTAATCGATTAATTTCATAATCGATTAGTTGTTTCAGCCCTACTCTCCTCCAAAAACTCTAGTTTAGTTTTGCCCATATAGAAGCACCGGCATTCACAGAGTAGTAAATACACGACCCCCTATCGTGCGGCAGTTAGCAAAGTGTCCAGGAAAGAAAGTCTGACCGTTGAGTAGGATCGGGTTCTTTTGTACTAGCATGTACTTGCAGTAGTGACATTTGCCACATATGAAAGTACCTTTAAATTTGCAGAGACGATTCCTTTTCTCTCCCTGAAATTCACTCTTTACCAATCTGTCACCAATGGATGTCTTAGCCCTTGTACACACGGTCGGAGAATCTGTCGGAATGTGTCCTATCGGACCGTGTTGTCGGATAATCCGACTGTGTGTGGTCTGCATCGGACTGATTCCGTCGGACCCAATTTTCCAACTTGTTGGAAATATTTTCCGACAAACTGGTCCGATCGGACATACTCCGATCATGTGTAGAGAATTCCGATCGGACAAAGTGCCACGCATGCTCAGATCAAATTCCTACACCAAAGCTATTGGCTACTAGCCTGAACGTAGTCCCGTCGTAACGAAATAACGTCATCACGTTCTGAACGATCGGATTTTCTGACAACTTTGTCCGACCGTGTGTATGCAACAGTTTCGGACAAAATCCGTCGGACAAAATCCAACGGATTTGGTTGGCAGAATGTCCGACCGTGTGTACGGGGGCTTAGCCCTTGTACACACGGGTCAGAGATTCCGACAACCAAATCCGTCGGATTTTGTCCGAAACTGTTGCATACACACGGTCGGACAAAGTTGTCGGAAAAAAATCTGACGTGATGACGTTATTTTGTTATGACGGGACTACGTTCAGGCTAGTAGCTAATAGCTTTGATGTAGGAATTTGATCTGAGCATGCGTGGCACTTTGTCCGTCGGAGTAGGCTACACATGATCGGAGTATGTCCGATCGCAGCATTTTGTCTGAAAATTTTACCAACAAGTTGGAAAACTTGGTCCGTCAGATACTCCCGACGGAAACAGTCCGATGGAGACCACACACAGTCGGAATATCCGACAAAACGGTCCGATCGGACACATTCCGTCGGAATCTCCGATCGTGTGTACAAGGGCTAAAAGGTGAACTGTGGTATGGAGGGGACAAATTTCCCCAAAGAGGGGATCGCATACCAATAAATGCCAGGATTTGATAATAATCTTTTTGACGTCCTCGTGTTGAGTGTTGTATCTAGTAGAGGTCGACCGATATATCGGCCGATATTTGGCATTTTTTTAAATTAATCGGCATCAGCCGATTCTGCTGATAAAAAGGCCGATTATATGTTCAGCGAGATTTACAAAAGACTTCTGTAATAGAAGTCAATGTAAGTTGCCTGAAGTTTATCAGTGAAGCGACTTTCCTCCTCTCTGGGCAGTCTGCCAAGAAAAGATCAAAGTGATACAATGTTTCTTCTTCAATGGGCTGAACTCCCTGTGTAGAAGTTCTCAGTTTAACCATTTAAAGACTAAATCTTTTCTGACACTTGTTGCTTACAAGTAAATATCCTGTATTTTCTGCTAGAAAATCACTTAAAACCCCCAAAAATTATATATATATATCTTTTTAACAGAGACCCTAGGGAATAAAATAGCGGTTGTTGCAATATTTTATGTCACACGGCATTTGCGCAGAGGTCTTTCAAAAGCAATTTCTTTGGAAAAAATACACCGATTTAAAAAAAATAAAAAAAATAAAAAATAAAACAGTAAAGTTAGCCGTTTTTTTTTTTTTTTTTTTATACAAGTGAACTGATTGGAGGTTTGTTTTGTTTACTAAATGTTTAAATGTAAGAAATTTTCTGTATCGCTTATTACTGAAGGCTGCTTTCACACTGGAGCGGGCAGGGCGTTGACGGTAAAACGCTGCTAGTTTTAGCGGCGCTTTATCGTCATTTTAGTGGCGCTATTCGGCTGCTTAGCGGGGCACTTATAACCCAGCTAGTGGCCGAGGAAGGGGTTAAAGCGGAGCTCCACCCTAAAGTGGAGCTTCCGCTCATTGGAACCCTCCCCCCCCTCCGGCGCCACAATTGGCACCTTTCAGGGGGGGAGGGGGGGTGCAGGTACCTGTACAGTACAGGTATCTGCACCCACTTCCGGCATAGATATCTGCAGAATATACGCCCCTTTCCGCAGAATCTACACCCCTTTCCGAAGGTCCCCCGCTGTCTGCTGGGAAACACATGGATCCCAGAGACAGCGGGGACCATCCTTATTGAGCAGCGCGACTCGCGAATGCGCAGTAGGGAACTGGGAAATGAAGCCGCAAGGCTCCACTTCCTAATTCCCATACCCAAGATGGCGGCGGCAGCACCCGACAGAGACGATCGAGAGATCGGCTTCGGGTGCCGACATCGCGGGCGCGCTGGGCAGGTAAGTGTCCTTTTTTTAAAAGTCAGCAGCTGCATTATTTGTAGCTGCTGGCTTTTAAAAAAAAAAAAAAAACGGCGGAACTCCCGCTTTAAATGCGCTTGTGAAGCGCTGCTGTCAAATCGCATTGCATGCACTTTGGCAGCGGTGCCCATTCATTTCAATGGGCAGGAGTGGTGGAGGAGCGGTTTACACCTCTCCAAAGATGCTGCTTGCAGGATTTTTTTTTTTTCTAACGTCCTGCCAGCGCCGTCTCCTCATTGTGAAAGCACTCGGGGGGGTTCCACACTGAGACTGCAGGGGAGCCGTTTTGAAGGCAATTTACAGGCGCTATTTTTAGCCCAAAAGCGCCTGAAAAACGCCCAAGTGTGAAAGGTGTCGAACTTAGATTTTATTTATGAGATGAAGGGAAAAAATAAAAAAATCGGCCTAACATGTCGGCCCAAAAAAAAAAATCGGCATCATATATCGGCCATCGGCCGCGACGATTTCTAAATATCGGCATCGGCCAGAGAAAAACCCATATCGGTCGACCTCTAGTATCTAGTGATAATTCTAGTAGTGCCGGTCTCATCTGGGGGGGGTTGGTAGAATAGAGTAAAGATTCCCTGGCGCGGGAACAGGCTCGATTTAAATGAACGTTTCAGGGAGGTGTGCGAATAACCGACCCGCGATAATAAACGATCGCGGAGCTTATTTGCCTCCTCCCTAAAGGATAAGCTCATCAGAGCAGTTGCGACGTATCCTCAGATACTGACTATAGGGCAGTGATGGTGAACCTCGGCACCCCAGATGTTTTGAAACTACATTTCCCATGATCCTCATGCACTCTGCAGTGTAGTGGAGCATCATGGGAAATGTAGTTCCAAAACATCTGGGGGTGCTGAGGTTCAACATCACTGGTATAGGGGATCGATTTTAGTAAGGGTTGCGGATGGAAGCTGGAGGCATATAAAATAGAATTGCCTGCCATGGGTTTTCTGTAAAGTTTACTTCCAATCAAGCCCCCATCTTTGCGACATACTTCAACGTCCAAAAAAGTAACCTGATGTGGGTCAAAGGACATTGTGAATTGCAAAATTGAAGTCGTTTTTATTGATTCTACAGAGCCAGAGTATTGTCGCAGTCTAGTAAAAAATAATAATAATAATAAAAATGACATAAATCTATTCCCTAATTTGGAGATGCTTTTTTTGCAAACCAATCAGTATAGGCTTATCGCAATTTTTTTTTTTTTTTTTTTTTTTTTTTACCAAAAATATGTAGAAGAATACATATCAGCCTAAAATGAGGAAAAAATTCGTTAAAAAATAAAAAATAAAAATGGGATATTTATTATAGCAAAATCTATTCCCTAATTTGGAGATGCTTTTTTTGCAAACCAATCAGTATAGGCTTATCATGATTTTTATTTTTATTTTTTTTTACCAAAAATATGTAGAAGAATATATATCTGCCTAAACAGAGGAAAAAATTAGTTTAAAAAAAAAAAAAGGGATATTTATTATAGCAAAATCTACAAAATATAGTTTTTTTTTCCCAAATTGTCGCTCTTTTTTTGTTTATAGCGCAAAAAATAAAAACCGTAGAGGCGGTCTAATACCACCAAAAGAAAGCTCTATTTGTGGGGAAAAAAAAAAGGATTTGCAATTTTTTTTGTCGGTACAATGTTGCACGCTATAAACAAAAATATGTATAAGAATACATATCAGCCTAAACAGAGGAAAAAATTAGTTAAAAAAAAAAAAATTGGGATATTTATTATAGCAAAATCTACAAAATATTGTTTTTTTTTCCCCAAATTGTCGCTCTTTTTTTGTTTATAGCGCAAAAAATAAAAACCGCAGAGGCGGTCTAAAAGAAAGCTCTATTTGTGGGGGAAAAAAACGGATTTGCATTTTTTTTTCGGTACAATGTTGCACGACCGCGCAATTGTCAGCTAAAGCGACGCCGTACAGTATCGCAAAAAATGGCCTGGTCGTTGAGGGGGGAAATCTTCCGGTCTATAAGTGGTTAATAAAAGCTGCAGATTTAAAAAGATTGAGAAGAATTTTTGAATGATGTAAAAGTATGTAGAAGAATATATATCGGCCTAAACTTTTTTTTTTATTATTATTTTGGTATATTTATTATAGCAAAGTCTACAAAATATTATTTTTTTTTAATCAAAATTGTCACTCTTTTTTTTTTATAGCGCAAAAAATAAAAACCGCAGAGGTGATCAAATACCACCAAAAGAAAAGGGAAAAAAAGGACATCAATTTTGTTTTGGTACTATGTCACGCGATATTTTGTAGATTTTGCTATAATAAATGTCCCAATTTTTTTTTTTAAATCATTTTTTCCTCAGTTTAGGCTGATATGTATTCTTCTACATATTTTTGGTAAAAAATAAATAATATATATATACATATATATATATATATATATATATATATATATATATATATATATATATATATATATATATATATATATATATATATATATATATATATATATATATATATATATATATTATATATATTGATTGGTTTGCACAAAATTATAGCATCTAAAAATTAGGGGATAGGTCTATGTCATTTTTATTATTATTATTATTATTTTTTTTAATAGTAATGGCGTCGAAAAAAGGACATAAATTTTGTTTCGGTACAATGTCACACGATATTTTGTAGATTTTGCTATAATAAATATCCCAATTCTTTTTTCCTAAGTTTAGGCCGATATGTATTTTTATGCATATTTTTGGTAAAAAAAAAAAAAAATAGATTGTCTTGCGCAAAAGTTATAGCATCTACAAATTAGGGGATAGATCTGACATTTTTATTATTATTCGTTTATTTTTATTTTTTTACTAGTAATGGCGGCAAAAAAAAGGACATAAATTTTGTTTCGGTACAACGTCACGTGATATTTTGTAGATTTTGCTATAATGAATATCCCAAATAAAAAAAATAAAAAAATGTTATTATGTATTCTTCTACATATTTTTGGTAAAAAAAAAAAATATATTGATTGGTTTGCACAAAAGTTATAGCATCTACAAATTAGGGGATAGATCTATGTCATTTTTATTATTATTATTTTATTTTATTTTTTACTAGTAATGGTGGCGTAAAAAGGACATAAATTTTGTTTCGGTACAACGTCACACGATATTTTGTAGATTTTGCTGTAATAAATATCCCAATTGCTATTTTTTTCCTAAACTAATTTCTTTCCTCAGTTTAGGCTGATATTTATTCTTCTACTATTTTTTGGTAAAAAAAATATATATATATTGATTGGTTTGCGCAAAAGTTATAGCCTCTACAAATTAGGGGATAGATCTATGTCATTCTTCTTCTTCTTATTATTTTTATTTATTTTTTGCTAGTAATGGCAGCTAGACATGTGTGATTAGTTTCGCGTGAATCGCAAATTTGTACGAATTTCCCTAAATTTGTACGTTCAGGAGGATCCGAAATACGAATTGCCATGAGGCCGAATTTTGTACGCAATACGAACTTTTGTTTACGAATTTCGGATCAGTTGTCGTCGCATCTACGACTCAGTCATTATGCTCATTATGAGGGGCTCCCACCATCCCTGTGCTATGCTGACTTCCTCCTGGGGCTGCTTATTATGAGGGGCTCCCACCATCCCTGTGCTGTGCTGACTTCCTCCTGGGGCTGCTTATTATGAGGGGCTCCCACCATCCCTGTGCTATGCTGACTTCCTCCTGGGGCTGTACCTCTGCTGTGCTCATTATGAGCGGCTCCTACCATCCCTGTGCTGTGCTGACTTCCTCCTGGGGCTGTACCTCTGCTGTGCTCATTATGAGGGGCTCCCACCATCCCTGTGCTGTGCTGACTTCCTCCTGGGGCTGTACCTCTGCTGTGCTCATTATGAGGGGCTCCCACCATCCCTGTGCTGTGCTGACTTCCTCCTGGGGCTGTACCTCTGCTGTGCTCATTATGAGGGGCTCCCACCATTCCTGTGCTGTGCTGACATACTGAGCACAGCAGGGGTACAGCCCCAGGAGGAAGTCAGCACAGCACAGGGATGGTGGGAGCCCCTCATAATGAGCACAGCAGGGGTACAGCCCCAGGAGGAAGTCAGCACAGCACAGGGATCGTGGGAGCCCCTCATAATGAGCACAGCAGGGGTACAGCCCCAGGAGGAAGTCAGCACAGCACAGGGATGGGGGGAGCCCCTCATAATGAGCACATGGCTGCCATGCACAGCTGCTCCAGTTTTGATCCCCCGCACTGTACGGGGTCACCGGGGATGTGCGGGGTCACTGGAAATTGTTTGGCGTGACCAAGCATGTGCTCTCCGCACATCCCCGGTGACCCCAAACAGTGTGGGGGGATCTATTGAAACTGAAGCAGGCGAAAACTGGACCAGCGGTGCATGGCAGACAATCCGCTTCTCTCTTTCATTTTAAAATGTTAACGGAATGAACTGAAGAGAAGCAGATTGGTTGCCATGGGCAACTGCTCCAGATTCTGTTCGCTCCAATTTCGATTAATTTCCCTAAATGTCTTTTTATCTGCTCTAGCAGTCATATGTGTAAATGAGAAGAATGGTGGGGGCACATCAGGGCACATTGGGGCACATCAGGGTACATTGGGGCACATCAGGGCACATTGGGGCACATCAGGGTACATTGGGGCACATCAGGGCACATTGGGGCACATCAGGGTACATTGGGGCACATCGGGGCATATTGGAGCACATTGGGAAACATTGGGGCACATCTGGGCACATCAGGGCACATTGGGGCACATCAGGGTACATTGGGGCACAGGGTACATTGGGGCACATCAGGGCATATTGGAGCACATTGGGAAACATTGGGGCACATCTGGGCACATCAGGGCACATTGGGGAACATCAGGGCATAGTGGAGCACATTGGGAAACATTGGGGCACATCAGGGCACATTGGGGCACATCAGAGTACATTGGGGCACATTGGGGCACATCAGGGTACATCGGGGCACATCAGGGCATATTGGAGCACATTGGGAAACATTGGGGCACATCAGGGCATATTGGAGCACATTGGGGCACATTGGGGCACATCAGGGCACATCAGGGCACATTGGGGCACATCAGGGCACATCGGGGCATATTGGAGCACATTGGGGCACATCTGGGCACATCAGGGCATATTGGAGCACATTGGGGCACATTGGGGCACATCAGAGTACATTGGGGCACATTGGGGCACATCAGGGTACATTGGGGCACATTAGGGCATATTGGAGCACATTGGGAAACATTGGGGCACATCAGGGTACATCCGGGCACATCAGGGCATATTGGAGCACATTGGGGCACATCAGGGCACATTGGGGCACATTGGGGAACATCATATAAAGAGAATGAGAAATGAGAAATAATCGTGTGATCTGCTCCACTACACTAACTAACCCACAAAGGGAAGTCACATGATCGATGCCTGCCCTGTAGGCCTCAGCAGCAGAAGAAAACCTCTGATTGGTCAACCAAGTCACATGTTGTTTGCGTAGTAACGAAATTTGGACCGAAAAGTGAACGCATCTAACGAAAATTCGTATTTCGGATAGGAAATTCTTCAAAGGAATTTCGTATTTCGGATAAAAACCAAACTTCCATCAGCATCGACTGTCATATTGAGGTATATTTTTGCCTTTAAATTCATCGTAAAGAACGTTCATACAAGTTAACGAATCTAACGACAATTCGTATTTCGTACAAATTGAAATTGATATATATATAGATTGGTTTGTGTAAATGTTATAGCGTCTACAAATTAGGGGATAGATCTATGTCATTTTTTATTATTATTTTTTTTTTTTTACTAGTAATGGTGGCAAAAAAAGGACATCAATTTTGATTCGGTACAATTGTCAGTTAAAGCGACGCAGTGCCGTATCGCAAAAAATGGCCTGGTCATGAAAGCGGGGGGGGGGGGGGGGGGGGGTTGGGGGGGTGAAATCTTCTGGAGCTGAAGTACTTAAAAAAATCCCTGCCACGTTTCTCTCCTTTGTCTGACTTTTGCTGACGCCTCAAACATTAAGGAAACAAATTGGCATCTATATAAAGAGTTGGGATGTGACATGTCGGTAAATAACGGAACGTTTCATTGGACGGCTTTGGGATTGATGACGGCGATCATTCATCAGATCACTTCCTATACGTGTATGGCGTTATTGACGGCTCACTAACAATATATTTTCAGTGTTCTCTGGGAACAAAGCTCTAATGCAACCCCCCTCCCCCCCCCCCCCCCGCCGCCGCCGCCGCCGCCATTTCCACCTTTTTATCTCCATCATTTCATGTCGGAAGCTTTTATAAGAAGCAACGAGAAGATTATGTAATTAGTTCCCGGGCTTCTCTCCGCACTCACAGATGTAGATTGTCTGCATTAAACTCTAAAGGGCAGATTCATAAAGTAGCAAACGCGGCTTTTATCAAATATTCACTGGCGGCGGTGAATCAGTCGCCGTCATTCAAAAACGCACGCAAGAAGATTCACCTGCAGAGAATGTTTGATGGATACCAGATCGACTGCTTCTTCTTAACCAATTGAGCTCCGGAAGATTTTACCCCCCCCCATGCAACACTGTAACCATATGACATTTATATCATTTTTTTTCCCACACAAATAGAGCTTGTTTTTGGTGGGAATTTATTTTATTTTATTTGTTTTCAATAAAAAGAAAAAACTTTTTATTGAAAAAATAAAAAAGGGGTTTAGCAAAAAAAAGGAATATATAAAGTAATGCATCTGTTTGGAAGGTAGCTTCACATCGGATAAACTTATATGAGCTCAGGGGATTTTTTATTTTTTTTGAATTATTATATAAACAAAAGAATTCA
>NW_027507758.1:9607006-9657808 GCF_037356315.1 Lithobates pipiens | reverse complement strand
ACCTGTATATGAAAGTTAGAGGGGTGATGTACCTGTTATATGACAGTAGAGGGGTGGACGTACCTGTATATGAACAGAGAGAGGTGACGTACCTGTATATGACAGTAGAGGGTGACGTACCTGTATATGACAGTAGAGGGGTGACATACCTGTATATGACAGTAGAGGGGTGACATACCTGTATATGACAGTAGAGAGGTGACGTACCTGTATATGACAGTAGAGGGGTGACGTACCTGTATATGACAGTAGAGGGGTGACATACCTGTATATGACAGTAGAGGGGTGACTGTACCTGTATATGACAGTAGAGAGGTGACGTACCTGTATATGACAGTAGAGAGGGTGACGTACCTGTATATGACAGTAGAGGGGTGACGTACCTGTATATGACAGTAGAGGGGTGACGTACCTGTATATGACAGTAGAGGGGTGACGTACCTGTATATGACAGTAGAGAGGTGACGTACCTGTATATGACAGTAGAGGGGGTGACGTACCTGTATATGACAGTAGAGGGGTGACGTACCTGTATATGACAGTAGAGAGGTGACGTACCTGTATATGACAGTAGAGAGGTGACGTACCTGTATATGACAGTAGAGAGGTGACGTACCTGTATATGACAGTAGAGAGGGTGACGTACCTGTATATGACAGTAGAGGAGGTGACGTACCTGTATATGACAGTAGAGAGGGGTGACGTACCTGTATATGACAGTAGAGAGGTGACGTACCTGTATATGACAGTAGAGAGGTGACGTACCTGTATATGACAGTAGAGAGGTGACGTACCTGTATATGACAGTAGAGGAGGTGACGTACCTGTATATGACAGTAGAGGGTGACGTACCTGTATATGACAGTAGAGGGGTGACGTACCTGTATATGACAGTAGAGAGGTGACGTACCTGTATATGACAGTAGAGAGGTGACGTACCTGTATATGACAGTAGAGAGGTGACGTACCTGTATATGACAGTAGAGGGGTGACGTACCTGTATATGACAGTAGAGGGGTGATGTACCTGTATATGACAGTAGATTAAGAGGGGTGACGTACCTGTATATGACAGTAGAGAGGTGACGTACCTGTATATGACAGTAGAGGGGTGACGTACCTGTATATGACAGTAGAGGGGTGACGTACCTGTATATGACAGTAGAGGGGTGATGTACCTGTATATGACAGTAGAGGGGTGACGGTACCTGTATATGACAGTAGAGGAGGTGACGTACCTGTATATGACAGTAGAGAGGTGACGTACCTGTATATGACAGTAGAGGGGTGACGTACCTGTATATGACAGTAGAGGGGAGACGTACCTGACATAAGTATGTACCTTATGACAGTAGAGGGGTGACGTACCTGTATATGACAGTAGAGAGGTGACGTACCTGTATATGACAGTAGAGAGGGTGACGTACCTGTATATGACAGTAGAGAGGTGACGTACCTGTATATGACAGTAGAGAGGTGACGTACCTGTATATGACAGTAGAGGGTGACGTACCTGTATATGACAGTAGAGGGGTGACGTACCTGTATATGACAGTAGAGAGGTGACGTACCTGTATATGACAGTAGAGAGGTGACGTACCTGTATATGACAGTAGAGAGGTGACGTACCTGTATATGACAGTAGAGGGGTGACGTACCTGTATATGACACTGTAGAGGGCATAAGAGTGATTGTACCTGTATATGACAGTAGAGAGGGTGACGTACCTGTATATGACAGTAGAGGGGAGACGTACCTGTATATGACAGTAGAGGGGTGATGTACCTGTATATGACAGTAGAGGGGAGACGTACCTGTATATGACAGTAGAGAGGTGACGTACCTGTATATGACAGTAGAGAGGTGACGTACCTGTATATGACAGTAGAGAGGTGACGTACCTGTATATGACAGTAGAGGGGGTGACGTACCTGTATATGACAGTAGAGGGGAGACGTACCTGTATATGACAGTAGAGAGGTGACGTACCTGTATATGACAGTAGAGGGGTGACGTACCTGTATATGACAGTAGAGGGGTGACGTACCTGTATATGACAGTAGAGGGTGACGTACCTGTATATGACAGTAGAGGGGAGACGTACCTGTATATGACAGTAGAGAGGTGACGTACCTGTATATGACAGTAGAGAGGTGACATACCTGTATATGACAGTAGAGGGGAGACGTACCTGTATATGACAGTAGAGAGGTGACGTACCTGTATATGACAGTAGAGGGGTGACGTACCTGTATATGACAGTAGAGGGGTGACGTACCTGTATATGACAGTAGAGGGGTGACGTACCTGTATATGACAGTAGAGGGGAGACGTACCTGTATATGACAGTAGAGGGGTGACGTACCTGTATATGACAGTAGAGGGGTGACGTACCTGTATATGACAGTAGAGGGGTGACGTACCTGTATATGACAGTAGAGGGGTGACGTACCTGTATATGACAGTAGAGGGGTGACGTACCTGTATATGACAGTAGAGGGGTGACGTACCTGTATATGACAGTAGAGGGGTGACGTACCTGTATATGACAGTAGAGAGGTGACGTACCTGTATATGACAGTAGAGGGGTGACGTACCTGTATATGACAGTAGAGGGGTGACGTACCTGTATATGACAGTAGAGGGGTGACATAACCTGTATATGACAGTAGAGAGGTGACATACCTGTATATGACAGTAGAGGAGGTGACATACCTGTATATGACAGTAGAGGGGTGACGTACCTGTATATGACAGTAGAGGGGTGACGTACCTGTATATGACAGTAGAGAGGTGACGTACCTGTATATGACAGTAGAGGGGTGACGTACCTGTATATGACAGTAGAGAGGTGACGTACCTGTATATGACAGTAGAGGGGAGACGTACCTGTATATGACAGTAGAGGGGTGACATACCTGTATATGACAGTAGAGGGGTGACGTACCTGTATATGACAGTAGAGGGGTGACGTACCTGTATATGACAGTAGAGGGGTGACGTACCTGTATATGACAGTAGAGGGGTGACATACCTGTATATGACAGTAGAGAGGTGACATACCTGTATATGACAGTAGAGGGGTGACGTACCTGTATATGACAGTAGAGAGGTGACGTACCTGTATATGACAGTAGAGAGGTGACGTACCTGTATATGACAGTAGAGAGGTGACATACCTGTATATGACAGTAGAGAGGTGAAGTACCTGTATATGACAGTAGAGAGGTGAAGTACCTGTATATGACAGTAGAGGGGTGACGTACCTGTATATGACAGTAGAGGGGTGACGTACCTGTATATGACAGTAGAGGGGTGACATACCTGTATATGACAGTAGAGAGGTGACATACCTGTATATGACAGTAGAGAGGTGACGTACCTGTATATGACAGTAGAGGGGTGACGTACCTGTATATGACAGTAGAGAGGTGACGTACCTGTATATGACAGTAGAGAGGTGACATACCTGTATATGACAGTAGAGGGGTGACGTACCTGTATATGACAGTAGAGGGGTGACGTACCTGTATATGACAGTAGAGAGGTGACGTACCTGTATATGACAGTAGAGAGGTGACATACCTGTATATGACAGTAGAGAGGTGACATACCTGTATATGACAGTAGAGAGGTGACATACCTGTATATGACAGTAGAGGGGTGACGTACCTGTATATGACAGTAGAGGGGTGACGTACCTGTATATGACAGTAGAGGGGTGACGTACCTGTATATAACAGTAGAGGGGTGACGTACCTGTATATGACAGTAGAGGGGTGACATACCTGTATATGACAGTAGAGAGGTGACATACCTGTATATGACAGTAGAGGGGTGACGTACCTGTATATGACAGTAGAGGGGTGACATACCTGTATATGACAGTAGAGAGGTGACATACCTGTATATGACAGTAGAGGGGTGACGTACCTGTATATGACAGTAGAGGGGTGACGTACCTGTATATGACAGTAGAGGGGTGACGTACCTGTATATGACAGTAGAGGGGTGACGTACCTCTATATGACAGTAGAGGGGTGATGTACCTGTATATGACAGTAGAGGGGTGACATACCTGTATATGACAGTAGAGGGGTGATGTACCTGTATATGACAGTAGAGGGGTGACGTACCTGTATATGACAGTAGAGAGGTGACGTACCTGTATATGACAGTAGAGGGGTGATGTACCTGTATATGACAGTAGAGGGGTGATGTACCTGTATATGACAGTAGAGGGGTGACATACCTGTATATGACAGTAGAGGGGTGACGTACCTCTATATGACAGTAGAGGGGTGATGTACCTGTATATGACAGTAGAGGGGTGATGTACCTGTATATGACAGTAGAGGGGTGACGTACCTGTATATGACAGTAGAGAGGTGACGTACCTGTATATGACAGTAGAGGGGTGATGTACCTGTATATGACAGTAGAGGGGTGATGTACCTGTATATGACAGTAGAGGGGTGACATACCTGTATATGACAGTAGAGAGGTGACATACCTGTATATGACAGTAGAGAGGTGACGTACCTGTATATGACAGTAGAGAGGTGACATACCTGTATATGACAGTAGAGAGGTGACATACCTGTATATGACAGTAGAGAGGTGACATACCTGTATATGACAGTAGAGGGGTGACATACCTGTATATGACAGTAGAGGGGTGATGTACCTGTATATGACAGTAGAGGGGTGACGTACCTGTATATGACAGTAGAGGGGTGACGTACCTGTATATGACAGTAGAGGGGTGACGTACCTGTATATGACAGTAGAGGGGTGACGTACCTGTATATGACAGTAGAGGGGTGATGTACCTGTATATGACAGTAGAGGGGTGACGTACCTGTATATGACAGTAGAGAGGTGACGTACCTGTATATGACAGTAGAGGGGTGATGTACCTGTATATGACAGTAGAGGGGTGACGTACCTGTATATGACAGTAGAGAGGTGACGTACCTGTATATGACAGTAGAGGGGTGACGTACCTGTATATGACAGTAGAGGGGTGACATACCTGTATATGACAGTAGAGGGGTGACATACCTGTATATGACAGTAGAGAGGTGACGTACCTGTATATGACAGTAGAGGGGTGACGTACCTGTATATGACAGTAGAGGGGTGACATACCTGTATATGACAGTAGAGAGGTGACGTACCTGTATATGACAGTAGAGAGGTGACGTACCTGTATATCACAGTAGAGAGGTGACGTACCTGTATATGACAGTAGAGGGGAGACGTACCTGTATATGACAGTAGAGGGGTGACGTACCTGTATATGACAGTAGAGGGGTGACGTACCTGTATATGACAGTAGAGAGGTGACGTACCTGTATATGACAGTAGAGAGGTGACGTACCTGTATATGACAGTAGAGAGGTGACGTACCTGTATATGACAGTAGAGGGGTGACATACCTGTATATGACAGTAGAGAGGTGACGTACCTGTATATGACAGTAGAGAGGTGACGTACCTGTATATGACAGTAGAGAGGTGACGTACCTGTATATGACAGTAGAGGGGAGACGTACCTGTATATGACAGTAGAGGGGTGACGTACCTGTATATGACAGTAGAGGGGTGACGTACCTGTATATGACAGTAGAGAGGTGACGTACCTGTATATGACAGTAGAGAGGTGACGTACCTGTATATGACAGTAGAGAGGTGACGTACCTGTATATGACAGTAGAGGGGTGATGTACCTGTATATGACAGTAGAGGGGAGACGTACCTGTATATGACAGTAGAGAGGTGATGTACCTGTATATGACAGTAGAGAGGTGACGTACCTGTATATGACAGTAGAGAGGTGACGTACCTGTATATGACAGTAGAGGGGTGACGTACCTGTATATGACAGTAGAGGGGTGATGTACCTGTATATGACAGTAGAGGGGAGACGTACCTGTATATGACAGTAGAGAGGTGACGTACCTGTATATGACAGTAGAGGGGTGACGTACCTGTATATGACAGTAGAGGGGAGACGTACCTGTATATGACAGTAGAGGGGTGATGTACCTGTATATGACAGTAGAGGGGAGACGTACCTGTATATGACAGTAGAGAGGTGACGTACCTGTATATGACAGTAGAGAGGTGACGTACCTGTATATGACAGTAGAGGGGAGACGTACCTGTATATGACAGTAGAGGGGTGACGTACCTGTATATGACAGTAGAGGGGTGACGTACCTGTATATGACAGTAGAGAGGTGACGTACCTGTATATGACAGTAGAGAGGTGACGTACCTGTATATGACAGTAGAGAGGTGACGTACCTGTATATGACAGTAGAGGGGTGATGTACCTGTATATGACAGTAGAGGGGAGACGTACCTGTATATGACAGTAGAGAGGTGATGTACCTGTATATGACAGTAGAGAGGTGACGTACCTGTATATGACAGTAGAGAGGTGACGTACCTGTATATGACAGTAGAGGGGTGATGTACCTGTATATGACAGTAGAGGGGAGACGTACCTGTATATGACAGTAGAGAGGTGACGTACCTGTATATGACAGTAGAGGGGTGACGTACCTGTATATGACAGTAGAGGGGAGACGTACCTGTATATGACAGTAGAGGGGTGATGTACCTGTATATGACAGTAGAGGGGAGACGTACCTGTATATGACAGTAGAGAGGTGACGTACCTGTATATGACAGTAGAGGGGTGACGTACCTGTATATGACAGTAGAGGGGTGACGTACCTGTATATGACAGTAGAGAGGTGACGTACCTGTATATGACAGTAGAGGGGTGACGTACCTGTATATGACAGTAGAGAGGTGACGTACCTGTATATGACAGTAGAGAGGTGACATACCTGTATATGACAGTAGAGGGGAGACGTACCTGTATATGACAGTAGAGAGGTGACGTACCTGTATATGACAGTAGAGGGGTGACGTACCTGTATATGACAGTAGAGGGGTGACGTACCTGTATATGACAGTAGAGGGGTGACGTACCTGTATATGACAGTAGAGGGGAGACGTACCTGTATATGACAGTAGAGAGGTGACGTACCTGTATATGACAGTAGAGAGGTGACATACCTGTATATGACAGTAGAGGGGAGACGTACCTGTATATGACAGTAGAGAGGTGACGTACCTGTATATGACAGTAGAGGGGTGACGTACCTGTATATGACAGTAGAGGGGTGACGTACCTGTATATGACAGTAGAGGGGTGACGTACCTGTATATGACAGTAGAGGGGAGACGTACCTGTATATGACAGTAGAGGGGTGACGTACCTGTATATGACAGTAGAGGGGTGACGTACCTGTATATGACAGTAGAGGGGTGACGTACCTGTATATGACAGTAGAGGGGTGACGTACCTGTATATGACAGTAGAGGGGTGACGTACCTGTATATGACAGTAGAGGGGTGACGTACCTGTATATGACAGTAGAGGGGTGACATACCTGTATATGACAGTAGAGAGGTGACGTACCTGTATATGACAGTAGAGGGGAGACGTACCTGTATATGACAGTAGAGGGGTGACGTACCTGTATATGACAGTAGAGGGGTGACGTACCTGTATATGACAGTAGAGGGGTGACGTACCTGTATATGACAGTAGAGGGGTGACGTACCTGTATATGACAGTAGAGGGGAGACGTACCTGTATATGACAGTAGAGGGGTGACATACCTGTATATGACAGTAGAGGGGTGACGTACCTGTATATGACAGTAGAGGGGTGACGTACCTGTATATGACAGTAGAGGGGTGACGTACCTGTATATGACAGTAGAGGGGAGACGTACCTGTATATGACAGTAGAGAGGTGACGTACCTGTATATGACAGTAGAGGGGTGACGTACCTGTATATGACAGTAGAGGGGTGACATACCTGTATATGACAGTAGAGGGGTGACGTACCTGTATATGACAGTAGAGGGGTGACGTACCTGTATATGACAGTAGAGGGGTGACGTACCTGTATATGACAGTAGAGGGGTGACGTACCTGTATGATTATACTATCTCCCGCGTACTGTGTGTATATATATATATATAAATTCTGTATCTGTTATGTTATCTGGTTTGGCTGTAGACAGAACTGGAAGCCGCTCGGCTTTTCTCTGTCCCAATAACTGACAGAGGACAGGATGTTCGGCATGCGCGGCGTGTCACAGATGGCGTTCTCTTCCAGACACGATGAAATGTCATTGTTGTACCTGAAGCGCCCTTTTCACTGACAATAGCGAGAGATGACGCATCAAAGCCGCTCAGTTTCTGTAGTTGTCTATCAGATTTCAGATATTTTTCAGTCAATAATATCAAAGAATAACAAAGAATAAATCTCGGGGGTGGGGGGGGGAGGGGTCCGTGTAGCGGGGGGCGAATCCGATGCGACCAAATCCAAATCGAAATGTGGGGGTCCCTGAGATGGAACGAGATCATCAATGGCAAGGATCGGGGGAGGGGAATTACTTGTTCTGTGTATTTCGTAGCTCCGCCCCCTTCTCAGGTGGGCTGAGATCGAACGATCGCTGTAAATGATGACCCCCCCCCCCCCGGCGATCACTCCTGGACAACATCGGGGTTCAGCTCTGTGAAGCGCTACATTGTAACCTTTTTAGATACATTTCATGCTTGGAATGACTTCCACTGGTCACACGCTTGCAGGGGAGGAGACTGAGTGACAGGTCTTGCCCCGCCCCCCAGCCTGTGACTGGACAGTGAAAGGAGAAGCAGCAGACCGATGTGTGCTTCTCTCTGTCACTCTGCTCTCTCCTCCTATCAGCACCCTGCTCCTTGTTGCCACATGAGCACTGCACAAATGATTGGTACTAGGGACGCACCGATATATCAGTCACCGAAAATGAAAGGCTAAAAATAGGATTATCTGCGTTTTGCTTTTTGCGTCCCATTGACTTCAATGCAAAATCATGTTTTATAGACTTCAATGCAAAAATGCCCCATAGAGACTTCAATACAAATTCCCGCCCCATTGACTTCAATGCAAAATCGCATCCAATTGACTTCAATACAAAATCCTGTCCCGTTGACTTCAATGCAAAATCGTGTTACATACACTTCAATGTAAAAATGCCCCCTAGTCACTTCAGTGCAAAATCCCGTCCCATTGACTTCAATGCAAAATTGTGTCTCATTGACTTCAATGCAAAAATGCCCCCTAGTGACTTTAATAAAAAATACCGGTCCATTAACATTATTGTGAAAATGCCTCCTATTGACTTCAATGCAAAATTGTGTCTCGTTGACTTCAGTGAAAAAATCCCCCCCTAGTGACTTCAATACACAATTTTGTCCCATTGACTTCAAAGCAAAATGGCATTCCATTGGCTTCAGTGCAAAGACGTTCCCTAGTGACTTCAATGCAAAATCCCATCCCTTTGACTTCAGTGCAAAATTGCTTCCCATTGACTTCAATGCCAAATCCCGTCTCATTGACTTCAATGCAAAAATGCCCCCTAGTGACTTCAATGCAAAATCCTGCCCCATTGACTTCAATGCAAAATTGTGTTTCATACACTTCAATGCAAAAATGCCCCCTAGTGACGTCAATGCAAAATCCCGTCCCATTGCCTTCAATGCAAAATCCTGTCCCATTGACTTCAATGCAAAATTGTGTCTCATTGACTTCAATGCAAAAATGCCCCCTAGTGACTTCAGTGCACAATTTTGTCCCATTGACTTCAAAACAAAATTGCCTTCCATTGGCTTCAGTGCAAAGACGCCCCTTAGTGACTTCAGTGCAAAATCCCATCCCATTGACTTCAATGCAAAATTCATGCCATTGACACAGTGGGAGCCAATCAGTGGGTCCGGTGGACTAAATGCCCGCCAATCGTTTGGGACACAACTGCAGTCTGACTATGTAAACAAGGCCGATTGTCGTTCTGTCAGCGGGAAAGGCTGTGCTAAGCAGGAACACGGATCTCTGCCTTCCCCTAGTCAAAGCACCTCCCCCACAGTGAGGAAGCACAACCTAGGCACACATTTAACCCTTTGATTGCCCCTGATGATAACCCCTCCCCAGCCAGTGTCCTTAGTACAGTGACAGTGCATATTTTTAGCACTGATCATTGTATTAGCGTCACTGGTCCCCAAAGTGTCAGGTCGTGTCCAATTTGTCCATCGCGATATCACAGTCCTGCAAAAAAAAAAAAAATGCTCGCTGCCAATAAAAAAAAAAAAAAACTCTCAGTTTTTGCCCAAGTGCATCCGGAATTTTTGTTTTCTGTTTTGGCACCAGAATTTTCATATCGGTGCACCACATTCTACCGCTAGGTGGCCGGGTACTTGGTGGCACTAGATATGAGAAGGGCAACCCAAGGTCAGGTTATGGGTATATGGGGCATCTCAGCCAATGGGCAGGGGCTTTCTTGAATCCCTTGGCCTGCTGGGAGAGCCTATATATGCGGGTGAGGTCAGGTGATTGGTGTCCTCTGCCAACTGGACGGTCGGTCTGGGCGACGTGTGTTGTACGCGTCTGTCTGCTAGGATGGAGATGGGGTGCTGATAGGTGGCATTGATATGTAGGACTGATAGGTTGCACTGATGGGCACTGTTAGGTGGCACTGCTGGCCACTGATAGGTGGCACTGATATGTGTCACGGATAGGCGGTACTGATGGGCACTGATGGGCATTGGTGGATGGCACTGATGGGCGACACTGATGTCCATTGATTGACAGCAGTCAATCAATTGCCATCAGTGTCACCTAATAGTGCCCATCAGTGCCACCTATCAGTGCTACATATCAGTGCCACCTATCAGCACTCCATCTCCAGCTGGCATTTATGGGCAGCACCGATAGGTGGCATTGATTGCCAGCACTGACTGGCATCACTAATGGGCACTGATTGGTGGCACTTGTGGGCAGTGGTGGGCAATGATTGCTGCCACTGGTGGGCACCGATAGCTGGCATTGGTGGGTAATGTTGGGCACTGATTGGTTACGTTCTGGGCAGCTGTCCTATGACGTTGTCCCAAAACGAGAGCTGCACCGACCCGTCATCATTTGACGGTGGGCGGGCGGCAAAAAGTTAAATATCATGCCCGGGGGTTGACCATAGTATGCCTGTAAAGTAGCGCATGTTTCCCATGTTTAGAACAATACCACAGCAAAATGACATTTCTAAAGGAAAAATTGTCATTTAAAACTGATCGCGGCTGTAATGAATTCAAAGACAATGTAATGAATTGTCGGGTCTCGGCAATATAGATAAAACTCATTGAAAAAATGGCATGGGTCCCCCCCCCCCCCAGTCCATTACCAGGCCCTTTGGGTCTGGTATGAATATTAACAGGGAACCCCGAACCACATTTTTTTTTAAAAAGTGCGTGGGGGTCCCCCCGAAAACCATACCAGGCCCTTCAGGTCTGGTATGGAAATTAAGGGTAACCCTGCGCCAACTTTTTTTAAAAATGGTGTAGTGGTCCCCCCTGAAAACCATACCAGGCCCTTCAGATCTGGTATGGATTTTAAGGGGAACCCTGTGCCAAAAAAAAAATGGGGTAGGAGTCCCCCCAAAATCCATATCAGACCCTTATCCGAGCACGCAACCCGGCAGGCCACAGGAAAAGAGGGGGCGGGGCGAGAGAGCGCCCCCTCCCTCCTCCTGAACCGTACCAGGCCACATGCCCTCAACATGGGGGAGGGTGCTTTGGGGTAGCCCCCCCAAAGCACCTTGTCCCCCATGTTGATGGGGACAAGGGCCTCATCCCCACAACCCTTGCCCGGTGGTTGTGGGGGTCTGCAGGTGGGGGGGGCTTATCGGAATCTGGAAGCCCCCTTTAACAAGGGGATCCCCAGATCCCGGCCTCCCTCCATGTGAATGGTAACGGGTACAAATGTGCCCCCTACCATTTCACAAAAAAAAAAAAAGTGTGAAAAGAGGTAAAAAAGACAAGAGACAGCTTGGGACAAATCCTTTATTCACAAATAAAAATGTCCAGTGATGTAAATTCACGCCGCCCGACGGACTGAAAAAAAAAAAGAAGCCGCAACAGTTCCGCCAAGTGACGCTTCTTCTGGGTGACAGCTGTTATATAACTGAGGGTGGGGCCACCCGGTGATGTAAACGGGTGACCCCGCCCCCTCTGGCGCTATGGGGGCTTATAAGAACAGCCCCCTCATCAGACCCATCCACATTAGACTGGAAGAGGGGGGATTGTTTTTCTTTTATAAATAGACCCCCCAATTGGGGAGTAACTGTTGGGCTCCAGTGGTGGGAGTTTTTGGTGTATTTGTATAGAAGGGGAGGGAACACCCCAAGGTGGGCGGGGACATCTTAAACTTTGAAGAGGATCAAAACAGAAGTAGGATTTTAGAAGGACATTTGAGATCTTCAATGTTTCAATCCTTAAAAAAAAAAAAGAATAGAGAAGGTGAAGGAGAAGGTGAGCTGGCAGGACACCGCCTGGAAATGGAATGTTACTTTTGGGTGGAGTGACCCTTTAAGTTTGTATTTGTGGATCCTGTGATCCCCGCGATGACCTTCTCCCTGCCGTCCCCTTTTATATTCCTCTCCCTGATAATCTCATGGAAAGAACGTTCCGCCAATGTTCTCGACGCAGGAAATCCAATTCTAAAATGACCTCCCCCATCAAATCAAATGCATCACCCCCCCCATCAGACTCCTTACACCCCCCCATCAGACTCCTTACACCCCCACATCAGACTCCTCACAGCCCCCCCATCAGACTCCTCACACACCCCCCCATCAGACTCCTCACACACCCCCCCATCAGACTCCTCACACACCCCCATCAGACTCCTTACACCCCCCCATTCAGACTCCTCACACCCCCCCATCAGACTCCTCACAGCCCCCCCATCAGACTCCTCACACCCCCCCATCAGACTCCTCACACACCCCCCCATCAGACTCCTCACACACCCCCATCAGACTCCTTACACCCCCCCATCAGACTCCTCACACCCCCCCATCAGACTCCTCACAGCCCCCCCATCAGACTCCTCACACACCCCCCCATCAGACTCCTCACACACCCCCTTCAGACTCCTCACCCCCCAGCAGACCCCTCACCCCCCATCAGACTCCTCACACACCCCCCACCCCATCAGACTCCTCACACCCCCATCAGACTCAGTCCTCACCCCCCCAGCAGACCCCTCACCCCCCCATCAGACTCCTCACACCCCCCAGCAGACTCCTCACACCCCCCTATCAGTCTCCTCACAGCCCCCCATCAGACTCCTCACAGCTCACAGCCCCCACCATCAGGCTCCTCACCCCCCACCATCAGAAATCCTCACACACCCCCCATCAGACTCCTCACAGCCCCCCCATCAGACTCATCACAGCACCCTCATCAGACTCCTCACAGCACCCCCATCAGACTCCTCACAGCACCCCCATCAGACTCCTCACAGCACCCCCATCAGACTCCTCACAGCACCCCCATCAGACTCCTCAGCACCCCCATCAGACTCCTCATAGCCACCCCCATCAGACTCCTCACCCTCCACCATCAGACTCCTCACCCTCCACCATCAGACTCCTCACACCACCCCCATCAGACTCCTCACACCACCCCCATCAGACTCCTCACACCACCCCCATCAGACTCCTCACACCCCCCCATCAGACTCCTCACACACCCCCCCATCAGACTCCTCACACACACCCCCATCAGACTCCTCACACACCCCCATCAGACTCCTCACACACCCCCCATCAGACTCCTCACACCCCCCCCCCCCATCAGAATCCTCACAGCCCACCCATCAGACTCCTCAGCACCCCCATCAGACTCCTCATAGCCACCCCCATCAGACTCCTCACCCTCCGCCATCAGACTCCTCACAGCCCCCCGATCAGACTCCTCACAGCCCCCCCATCAGACTCCTCACAGCCCCCCCATCAGACTCCTCACCCTCTGCCATCAGACTCCTCACCCTCCGCCATCAGACTCCTCACACCCCCCCCATCAGAATCCTCAGCACCCCCATCAGACTCCTCATAGCCACCCCCATCAGACTCCTCACCCTCCGCCATCAGACTCCTCACACCCCCCCATCAGAATCCTCAGCACCCCCATCAGACTCCTCATAGCCACCCCCATCAGACTCCTCATCCTCCGCCATCAGACTCCTCACAGCCCCCCGATCAGACTCCTCACAGCCCCCCGATCAGACTCCTCACAGCCCCCCGATCAGACTCCTCACAGCCCCCCATCAGACTCCTCACAGCCCCCCCATCAGACTCCTCACAGCCCCCCATCAGACTTCTCACACCCCCCCATCAGACTCCTCACCCCACCCCCTCCCTTCACATCAGAGTCCTCCCTCCCACCCCCCTCACATCCGTAGGAAGTAAGGAGATGAGTGAATCACCCATTTCCCCCCAGAGCTTGTGTCTCCATCCTGCACAGTCCTCGTCTTCTATTACAAAGACCTTAAAGTGCGCCAAGTTTACTCCCCACTTCTGTATGGTTGGAGATCGCGCTGGGCTGACTTAGCTGGTTGTAGGTCAATGGTTAGGTGATGGTGGGGCAGATTGGAAGAGTTCTCCTCCGATGTTTTCTGCCACGGAGGAAGGTGATGAGTCCTTTTTGGGGGGCCAGGGCTGCTGCCTGTGGGTACGGCCTGGGGGTTGTTTTCGTACTAGTAGAGGTAGAAAAGGAGGGAGCGCCCAATCTTCAATGAAGTGCAAGCCAAGAGGTCAATTTAAGGTCAATTATTGAAAGTAGGAACAAATGGTCAAGCGGTTTGGGGGAATAAAAAAACTCCCCCTTCCCCAGGGAGTCTTTTCCCCCCGAAACGCGTTGGCTTGACCATTTGTTCCTACTTTCAATAAATGACCTCAAATTGACCTCTTGGCTTGCACTTCATTGAAGATTGGGGGCTCCCTCCTTTTCTACCTCTACTAGTACGAAAACAACCCCCAGGCCATACCCACCTCTCAACTTGCATTCCATTGAAGAATGGGCGCTCCTTTCTTTTCTACCTCTAAGTTTACTCTACGGACCATTTCTATCATTATACGAAGTGATTGGATCTCCCTTCATCTCTTCTGCTTAAAGCTGAACTCGGGGCAGATATAATCCCTACACTGGCTTCCACTCAGTGTCCCTGCCCCCTCTGCAAATCCCTCCATTGGCTTCCACTCAGTTCCTCCCACCCCCTCTGCTAATCCCTATATTGGCTTCCACTCAGTGCCCCCACCCCCTCTGCTAATCCCTATATTGGCTTCCAGTCAGTGCTCCCCGCCCCCTCTGCTATTCCCTCTGTTGGTTTCCACTCAGTACCCCCACCCCCTCTGCTAATCCCTCCATTGGCTTCCACTCAGTGCCCCCACCCCCTCAGCTAATCCCTATATTGGCTTCCACTCAGTGCCCCGCCCCCTCTGCTAATCCCTCCATTGGCTTCCACTCAGTGCCCCGCCCCCTCTGCAAATTCCTCCATTGGCTTCCACTCAGTGCCATGCCCCCTATGCTAAGCCCTTCATTGGCTTCCACTCAGTGCCTCCCACCCCCTCTGCTATTCCCTCCATTGGCTTCCACTCAGTGCCTCCCACCCCCTCTGCTAATCCCGCCATTGGCTTCCACTCAGTGCCTCCCACCCCCTCTGCTATTCCCTCCCTTGGCTTCCACTCAGTGCCCCCCACTCCCTCGGCTAATCCCTCCATTGGCTTCCACTCAGTGCCTCCCACCCCTTCTGCTAATCCCTCCATTGGCTTCCACTCAGTGCCCCCCACTCCCTCGGCTAATCCCTCCATTGGCTTCCACTCAGTGCCTCCCACCTCTTCTGCTAATCCCTCCATTGGCTTCCACTGAGTGCTCCCCACTCCCTCGGCTAATCCCTCCATTGGCTTCCACTCAGTGCGCCCACTCCCTCTGCTAATCCCTCCATTGGCTTCCACTCAGTGCCCCCCACTCCCTCGGCTAATCCCTCCATTGGCTTCCACTCAGTGCGCCCACTCCCTCAGCTAATCCCTCCATTGGCCTCCACTCAGTGCCTCTCACTGCCTCTGCTAATCCTTCCATTGGCTTCCACTCAGTGCGCCCACTCCCTCAGCTAATCCCTCCAGTGGCTTCCACTCAGTGCCTCCCACCCCCTCTGCTATTCCCTCCATTGGCTTCCACTCAGTGCCTCCCACCCCCTCTGCTAATCCCGCCATTGGCTTCCACTCAGTGCCTCCCACCCCCTCTGCTATTCCCTCCATTGGCTTCCACTCAGTGCCCCCCACTCCCTCGGCTAATCCCTCCATTGGCTTCCACTCAGTGCCTCCCACCCCTTCTGCTAATCCCTCCATTGGCTTCCACTCAGTGCCCCCCACTCCCTCGGCTAATCCCTCCATTGGCTTCCACTCAGTGCCTCCCACCTCTTCTGCTAATCCCTCCATTGGCTTCCACTGAGTGCCCCCCACTCCCTCGGCTAATCCCTCCATTGGCTTCCACTCAGTGCGCCCACTCCCTCTGCTAATCCCTCCATTGGCTTCCACTCAGTGCCCCCCACTCCCTCGGCTAATCCCTCCATTGGCTTCCACTCAGTGCGCCCACTCCCTCAGCTAATCCCTCCATTGGCCTCCACTCAGTGCCTCTCACTGCCTCTGCTAATCCTTCCATTGGCTTCCACTCAGTGCGCCCACTCCCTCAGCTAATCCCTCCAGTGGCTTCCACTCAGTGCCTCCCACCCCCTCTGCTATTCCCTCCATTGGCTTCCACTCAGTGCCTCCCACCCCCTCTGCTAATCCCGCCATTGGCTTCCACTCAGTGCCTCCCACCCCCTCTGCTATTCCCTCCATTGGCTTCCACTCAGTGCCCCCCACTCCCTCGGCTAATCCCTCCATTGGCTTCCACTCAGTGCCTCCCACCCCTTCTGCTAATCCCTCCATTGGCTTCCACTCAGTGCCCCCCACTCCCTCGGCTAATCCCTCCATTGGCTTCCACTCAGTGCCTCCCACCTCTTCTGCTAATCCCTCCATTGGCTTCCACTGAGTGCCCCCCACTCCCTCGGCTAATCCCTCCATTGGCTTCCACTCAGTGCGCCCACTCCCTCTGCTAATCCCTCCATTGGCTTCCACTCAGTGCCCCCCACTCCCTCGGCTAATCCCTCCATTGGCTTCCACTCAGTGCCTCCCACCTCTTCTGCTAATCCCTCCATTGGCCTCCACTCAGTGCCTCTCACTGCCTCTGCTATTCCTTCCATTGGCTTCCACTCAGTGCGCCCACTCCCTCAGCTAATCCCTCCAGTGGCTTCCACTCAGTGCCTCCCACCCCCTCTGCTATTCCCTCCATTGGCTTCCACTCAGTGCCTCCCACCCCCTCTGCTAATCCCGCCATTGGCTTCCACTCAGTGCCTCTCACCCCCTCTGCTATTCCCTCCATTGGCTTCCACTCAGTGCCCCCCACTCCCTCGGCTAATCCCTCCATTGGCTTCCACTCAGTGCCTCCCACCTCTTCTGCTAATCCCTCCATTGGCTTCCACTGAGTGCCCCCCACTCCCTCGGCTAATCCCTCCATTGGCTTCCACTCAGTGCGCCCACTCCCTCTGCTAATCCCTCCATTGGCTTCCACTCAGTGCCCCCCACTCCCTCGGCTAATCCCTCCATTGGCTTCCACTCAGTGCCTCCCACCTCTTCTGCTAATCCCTCCATTGGCCTCCACTCAGTGCCTCTCACTGCCTCTGCTATTCCTTCCATTGGCTTCCACTCAGTGCGCCCACTCCCTCAGCTAATCCCTCCAGTGGCTTCCACTCAGTGCCTCCCACCCCCTCTGCTATTCCCTCCATTGGCTTCCACTCAGTGCCTCCCACCCCCTCTGCTAATCCCGCCATTGGCTTCCACTCAGTGCCTCTCACCCCCTCTGCTATTCCCTCCATTGGCTTCCACTCAGTGCCCCCCACTCCCTCGGCTAATCCCGCCATTGGCTTCCACTCAGTGCCTCCCACCCCTTCTGCTATTCCCTCCATTGGCTTCCACTCAGTGCCCCCCACTCCCTCGGCTAATCCCTCCATTGGCTTCCACTCAGTGCCTCCCACCCCTTCTGCTAATCCCTCCATTGGCTTCCGCTCAGTGCCCCCCACTCCCTCGGCTAATCCCTCCATTGGCTTCCACTCAGTGCCCCCCACTCCCTCGGCTAATCCCTCCATTGGCCTCCACTCAGTGCCTCTCACTGCCTCTGCTAATCCCTCCACTCGCCAACCAAAAAAATCTAAATACTAACAATAATATTGATATAAATCCTGAGTAATAAAAATAATAGTTTGGATGGTGCCGGCTCGCAGGAGAAGTCAGCGTCTCTTGTGTAATCTGAATCGCTCTTCATATGCAGAGCACGGCGCGGACATTTGACAGGAATTCTGGCCGCCTTAGGAAAGTTTTTCTGTGTTCAGAGAAATGAGAAGATTAGTCAGTGTGTCTCCTCAGGATGATTGTGTGATGATGTGACGCTGGAGGGGGGAGGGGAGCTCACCGCCATCAGATCTCTTCCATGTATTTTTTTTTTTGTATTCTCAGAAACATATTTTCATTCATTATAAAACATAAAAGACAATGAAAGGAGAAATCGCCGGGCGCCGTACCTGTGACACGCGCCATTATTACCGCGCTCTTTATTAATCTGCCACAGAGATAATAATAACAGAAATGATGGCTCAATTATGTCTGCAGGAAGTGGGCAGATAATCGTCATTGCAAACACCATCTTCCGTCCGCGTCTACCGGAATATTCCGTCTTAAAGTGAACCTAACTTTAACCTAAGCATTTCCTCAGTCTCCCCTCCCCCCAGTGATCAGACTGTACATTGTAACTTTGTAGTAGGGCACATAGGTTAGAGGCAGCTGCAGAGGCTGATCTGTGTCAGGCATTTGTAAATACATGATGCTTGTGTCACCTCTGAGCCGATCTCCCAGTCCAGGAAGTAGAGTGTTACCCTGGATGATGGCTGAACAAGGATGGTGCTGTCGTTCTGGAGAGACAGGCATATAAGGGCATTGTCAGGGGGTGATCTGGAGAGGATGACGCAGACACATTAATGCATGAATAACTGTAGATTTTTTTCCCCTGTCATCCGTGTGACATCACACAGTTCCCGAGAGTGCATAGTTTCTGGGACAAAGCCTTGATTTGCCTGAACGCTGGGACTTGCATCAAATCCTGGGATAGTCCCTGCAAATCCGGGATGGTTGGGAGGTATGGATGTAAGGGGGGGGGGGGTTTCTCTGGACATCTATTCCAACAGATGCAACCAGCCCTTTGAGGGCGACCATAATGCTGATGCATCCTGTGGTGAAACTGAGCTTGGCACCACTGATATATCCAGCTGGCAGGTGGCGTTTCCAGTTCCCTTTCCACTTTTTTTTTTTTGCGACCTCCGGCTGTAAAAAGATTGCTGTTTACAGAGCTCAATAGCTCAGACTGGTCTAATGCGGGGCTTATTTTCAGCAGGATTGTGGGGGGACGCAGTTCCAACACCTCCAACACTGAATGCATATAATGGTAATGAGAGCTGGGGATCTATTGAATCTGGCTGCTGGGGGATCTATTTTTGCTGGAGGGGGTCTATTTTTGTGTGGCCGTGTATTTTTGCTGGTAGGAGATCTATTGTTGCTGGAAGAGATCTACTGTTACGGGAGGGGTCTATTGATGCTGAATGTTGGGAGATCCGCTGTTGCTGCTGGGGGTCCATTGTTGCCGGGGTGGTATTTTGTTGCCAGGGTCCATTGTAGCTGGGGGGGGGCTATTGTTGCTGGGGAAATTGATAGATACTGGGGGGGGGGGGGCTATTGCTGCTGGGGAGATTCATTGTTGTTGAGGAGGGGGGTTCTATTGTTGCTAGGGAGATCTAATGTTGCTGGGGGGGGTCTATTGTTGTTGGAGAAATGTATTGTTGCTGGGGGGGTCTATTGCTGGGGAGATTTATTGTTGCTGGGAGAGACTATTGTTGCTGGGGGGAAGGTTCTATTGCTGCTGGGGAGATGTGTTGCTGCGGTTGTGGAGGATCTATTTTGCTGCATTTCTTCTGCATTTCACAAAAATTACACTTGGCTCTGTATTCTGTTAAAGGGGCAGTACTAAGAGGTGGGTAGTAGGTAGGGAGTGCAACCAAGGGATGGTGCTAGGAGGGGGGGGTAGGGGGTGGAACCAGGGGATGGAGCTCGTAGGGGGTGGAGCCAGGGATAGTGTTTGGAGGTGGTAGGGGAATGGAACTAAGGATGGTGCTCAGAGGTGGGTAGGGAGTGGAACCAAGGGATGGTGCTCGGAGGTGGGTAGGGGGTGGAACGAAGGAATGATGCTCTGAGGTGGGTAGGGGGTGGAACCAAGGATGGTGTTCAGAGGAGGTAGGGGGTAGAATCAAGGAATGGTGCTCGGAGGTGGCTAGGGGGTGGAACCAAGGAATGGTGCTCGGAGGTGGGTAGGGGGTGGAACCAAGGAATGGTGCTCGGGAGGTGGGTAGGGGGTGGAACCAAGGAATGGTGCTCGGAGGTGGCTAGTGGGTGGAACCAAGGAATGGTGCTTGGAGGTGGGTAGGTGGTGGAACCAAGGAATGGTGCTCGGGGGTGGGTAGGGGGTAGAACCAAGGAATGGTGCTCGGAGGTGGGTAGGGGGTGGAACCAAGGAATGGTGCTCAGAGGTGGGTAGGGGGTGGAACCAAGGATGGTGCTCAGAGGTGGAACCAGGGGATGGAGGTCGCAGGTGGGTAGGGGGTGGAACCAGGGGATGGAGCTCAGAGGTTGGTAGGGGTGGAACCAGGGGATGGAGCTTGCAGATGGAACCAGGGATGGTGCCTGGAGGTGGTTAGGGCGTGGAACCAATGATGGTGCTCTTAGGTGGGTAGGGGTGAAGCCGAGTATGGTGATCTGAGGTGGAACCAAGGGATGGTGCTCGGAGGTAGGTAGGGGGTGGAACCAGGGGATGGAGCTTGGAGGTGGCTAATGGGTGTAACCAAGGGATGGAGCTCAACGGTGGGTAGAGGTGTAACCAAGGGATGGAACTCGGAGCTGGAACCAAGGGATGGAGTTCGGAGGTGGATCCAAGGGATGGAGCTCGGAGGTGGTTCCATGGGATGGAGCTCTGAGGTGGGTAGGGGGTGGAACCAAGGATGGTGCTCGGAAGCAGGTAGGGGTGAAACCAGGGGATGGAGCTCGGAGGTGGAACCAGGGGATGGAGGTCGCAGGTGGGTAGGGGGTGGAACCAGGGGATGGAGCTCAGAGGTGGGTAGGGGTGGAAGCAGGGGATGGTGCCCGGAGGTGGTTAGGGCGTGGAACCAATGATGGTGCTCTTAGGTGGGTAGGGGTGAAGTCGAGTATGGTGCTCTGAGGTGGATCCAAGGGATGGAGTTCGGAGGTGGTTCCAAGGGATGGAGCTCTGAGGTGGGTAGGGGGTGGAACCAGAGGATGGAGCTCGGAAGTAGAACCAGGGGATGGAGGTCGCAGGTGGGTAGGGGGTGGAACCAGGGGATGGAGGTCGCAGGTTGGTAGGGGGTGGAACCAGGGGATGGAGGTCGCAGGTTGGTAGGGGGTGGAACCAGGGGATGGAGGTCGCAGGTGGGTAGGGGGTGTAACCAAGGGATGGAGCTCGGAGGTGGAACCAGGGGATGGAGGTCGCAGGTGGGTAGGGGGTGGAACCAGGGGATGGAGGTCGCAGGTTGGTAGGGGGTGGAACCAAGGGATGGAGGTCGCAGGTGGGTAGGGGGTGTAACCAAGGGATGGAGCTCGGAGGTGGAATCAGGGGATGGAGGTCGCAGGTGGGTAGGGGGTGGAACCAGGGGATGGAGGTCGCAGGTTGGTAGGGGGTGGAACCAAGGGATGGAGCTCGGAGGTGGATCCAAGGGATGGAGCTCGGAGGTGGGTAGGGGGGTGTAACCAAGGATGGTGCTCGGAGGTGGGTAGAGGACGAAGATAAGAGACTCAAGGGGGAGTTCCTGCATATTTTCTCTGAGAAAAGAAGACCTGGTCTGATGTACTGATGTATTAGCCCCCATACACACTATCAGATTATCTGCTGAGTTTTTCCTTCAGATTTACCAAAACCATGTAGTAGAAGGGCCGGCCTGATTGCATACACATTGAAACTCCTAAGGTTTGTCCTCATATTATATGGTTTTGGTAAATCTGAAGGAAAAACTCAGCAGATAATCTGATAGTGTGTATGGGGCTTTAGTGAGACTCAGCGGGATCTGACTACTGTGGCGCTAGTTTATTAGCTAAGCCATCATGCTCCGGGAATTGTTTTTCATTCATTAAAGTTCTATTTGTAATACAAAGCTTTACGCACAAAGCCTTTCTCAACACACAGATTTAAAAGATCAGTTTATGAACTTCAAAAAAAAATAAAAAATAGCAGGAAATCGACACAAAGCTATCGACCAGAAGAGTTTCTGTCTAATATGTGAAGACATTCTGTTCTGGGAAGACGCGGATGGCGGGTCAGACTCGGCATTAGCGCCAACGCTCAGAAATGTCCCCTAAAGAGCCCCGCGGGAATTTCCACACTTGTCGCGTAGCAGAAGGAAAGCGGAGAACTCGTTCTGTGCGGCTTCCTCCGCGTATCGCTGTGATAGGAATGGAAAGCGGGACGTCTCCTCTGAGCCGCCTCCATCACCTCCAGGGACCGACTCCGGAGGATTGTACAAAGTGACAAACATCTCCGCATCGCGGCACAAGACCGACACCTCCGAACGGCAACCTGGAGGGTGAAACCTCGTCTGAGAACATCAATTCCATGGAGTTTTCTGCAAGTTTCGGATCGGTGACATCATTCCGAAGAAAGTCGCAGATGTCACACTGGGGGGTTATTTTACTAAAACTGGAGAATGCAAATTCTGGTGCAGTTGTGCCTGGTAACCAATCAGCTTCTAACTTCAGCTTGTTCAATGAAGCTTTGACAAAAAAAAAAAACCTGGAAGCTGATTGGTTTCTATGTGGACCTGCACCAGATTTCGCACTCTGCAGTTTTAGTAAACCAGCTGCGTTGCAAGCATGGCAGCCCAATTCCGCAGCACGTGTCCGGCACGTGCCGCTGAGCCCCCCCCCCCCCACCTACCTACAGACAGAGCTTCGAGGTCACCCATTGGTCCCGGTACCCACGTCCCCCACACCTTCACGTGCCCGAGGCCGCTCCTTCTCCTGGTTACACTTCCTATTAACCACTTCAGCTCTGGAAGGTTTTACCCCCCTTCATGACCAGGGCATTTTTATGCTATTCAGCACTGCACTACTTTAACCACTTCAGTACCGCCCACTTTCCCCCCCTTCCTGCCCAGGCCAATTTTCAGCTTTTCAGCGCTGTAACGTTTTGAATGACAATTGCGCGGTCATGCAACACTCATACCGCCCAACATTTTGAGATGGGAATGAGGGACCCGTGTTACTTTTGGCAGCAAATTTCGATTTAGTTTTAGTCTTAGGACTTAAAATGGCATTTTAGTCTCCTGCAATTGTTTTAGTTTTAGTCATATTTAGTCGACTAAATCTCCAGTACATTTTAGATGACCAAAATGTACTGGAGATTTTAACCTAAAACTCATTTTGGTCATCTAAAATCGAACGGGTGTAATTAAATTGCAATGCATTGGATAACATTTCTCTACAATTTCCAAAATCATTATATACTGCTGGAGTGAAACATCGAATATGTTATTATTTATGGTATTAACCACTTACAGACCGGACCATTTTGCTGGTCGAAGACCAGACCACTTTTTGCGATTCGGCACTGCGTCGCTTTAACTGACAATTGCGCGGTCGTGCGACGTGGCTCCCAAACAAAATTGACGTCCTTTTTTTCCCACAAATAGAGCTTTCTTTTGGTGGTATTTGATCACCTCTGCGGTTTTTATTTTTTGCGCTATAAACAAAAACAGATCGACAATTTTGAAAAAAACGCATTATTTTTTACTTTTTGTTATAATAAATATCCCCCAAAAATATATTAAAAAACATTTTTTTCCCTCAGTTTAGGCCGATACGTATTCTTCTACATATTTTTGGTAAAAAAATCGCAATAAGCGATTATTGATTGGTTTGCGAAAAAGTTATAGCGTTTACAAAATAGGGGATCGTTTTATGGCATTTTTATTGATAATTTTTTATTATTTTTTTTTTTTTACTAGTAATGGCAGCGATCAGCGATTTTTATTGTGACTGCGACATTGTGGCGGACACATCGGACATTTTTGGGACCATTGTCATTTATACAGTAATCACTGCTATATAAATGCAGTGATTCCTGTGTAAATGACACTGGCAGTGAAGGGGTTAACCAGTGGGTGGCAGTGTAGGGGTTAAGTGTTCCTAGGGGTGTGTTACTAACTGTGGGGGGGTTGGGCTTTCATTTAGTGAACACTGATCTCTGCTCCAATCACATGGAGCAGAGATCAGCATCACTAGTTGCTAGGCAGAATGGAGAAATGCTGTTTACACGGCATTTCCTCCATTCAGCCGTCCCGTGAGACGATCGCGGGTATGCCCGTGGCGATCGAGTACGCAGGGGGTCCCGACCGGCACGCGAGCACGCCTGCGGGGGCGCGCTCGCGATGGCAGGGCGGCATTGAAGATTGGATGTACCTGTATGCCAATATGCCTGCCCGTGCCATTCTGCCGACGTACATCGGCGTGCGCTGGTCGGGAACCGCTTAAGGTATGAACATGCACTGCAGACCAGTGTTAATATTGAAGTCAAATTTCATTATAATTTTTTATCTTTTGACTAAAATCGCGTTTTATCTTTAGTCCCATTTTAGTCTTTTGACTAAAAGGGCATTTTAGTTTTAGTCGTATTTTAGTTGTCTCAATTGTTTTCGTTTTAGTCATATTTTAGTTGACTGAAATAGTATTCATTTAGGCGACTAAAATTTTTTAGTTGACGAAAATTAACACCATGAGGGACACCTACTAGCATATGTATGTAGGCATAGGACTCGCCCCCCCCCCCCCCCCTGCCACTCCCCCTTAAAGGAGAATTAACTCAAAAAAAGGTTAATTAAATCCACAAGGGACTTTTTTTTTTTTCCACTACTATTCCTTTATATCGGCTTATAAAATTTACAAATGCAGCCATTAAGAAATTGGATGAAAGTTTAAGCGCTGGGAAATATGTTTTGAAAGATATAAAAAATGCGTTTTATATACACCTATATAGGTCATACAAAAATGAGGGACAAATGAGGAGGAAAGAGGGACAGAGGGACATTGCTCCAAATCAGGGACAGTTGGGAGCTGTGGCAACACTGTACCGAAATTAAATTGTGATAATTTTTTTCTTGCAAATAGAGATTTCTTTTGGTGGTATTTGATCACCTTCGCGGTTTTTAATTTTTGCGCTATAAACAAAAAAAGAGCAACAATTAAAAAAAATAAAAAATAAAAATACTTTTTTACTTTCTGCTATAAAACATATCCAATAAAAAAATAAAAAAAAAATAAAAAAAAATTCTTCATACATTTAAGATAAAATATATTCTTTTACTTTTGGTAAAAAAAAAAAATACCAATAAGTGTATATTGACTGATTTGCATGAACGTTATGGCGTCTACAAATGATGAGGTGTGTATATGTATATATGTATATATGTATATATGTATATATATATATTTATATATATATATATATATATATTGGGGCTGTTACTGATTAAAATTTTCGTATTCGATTAATCGATTTTTTTTTTTTTAATCGATTAATCAACTAATTTCGATTAATTCTAACGCACAGTAAATATAGTGATAGTCAGTTTATATATTGAAATACAGGACTTACAACTCCGTCTGACTACTTCGATCTTGAATTTTAAAAGCAGCGGCAACCCGGCTCATCTCACAGGTTTGCTAATCTGACAGAAGTTGCCGCTGCTTTAAAAATTCAACATCTAAGTAGTCAGACGGAGTTCTCAGTCCTGTATTTCACTATATAAACTGACTTTACTGTTATAAATACGTCTAAAATGCAAAACTCCGGTGGGTGTAACAAGATGCCCGCTTTACCCCTTCTTTGTGTATCCTTACTGTGGACGAGTGTGGGGTGTAGCAAGATGGTGGCGACGGGAAACGTCACTTCCGTAGCAAACTGCGATGGGTCGCCGAATATGTCGTTACAGAGGCACTTGGGAGAAGGGGGGAGGAGGCCGGTGCCGTCGATGTCGTCGATGTCCACCTCATCTCTGACTGAACTCCCTGAAGAAGCCGGCGGAGAGGTGAGTACAGATCAAAAGAATTTTGATCGATCAAAAAAAAATTTACGATTAATCGAGGAATTAATCTTTAAATTTCTCAGCCCTAATATATATATATATATATATATATATATATATATATATATATATATATACATAATATTTTAGTTTTTTCTAATGCTAGTAATGGAGGTGATCAGCGACTTATAATGGGACTGCGATAATGTGGCGGATAATTTGACATCAAGACCCCTTTCACACTGAGGCACTTTACAGACGCTATAGTGCTAAAAATAGCGGCTGTAAAGCGCCTCTCCTGTCACTCCAACGTGAAAACCTAAGGGATTTTGCACTGGAGCGCTGCGCTGGCACGACATAAAAAAAACTCCTGTCAGGGCTGGGCTCAGCTCTTCCTTCTCTGAGCTGGTTGCTCAGCTGTCAGCTAATTGCCAGCTCCTATCTCTGTCTCCGCAGTTACGCACCTGTTGATGATATCCTGCTCGTCAGTCCTGTCTACTTAAGCCATCCAGTCCAGAGGATCTCTGCCTTCACCTTGGTCAACATCACAAGAAACTATCTCCTGCATTCCTGTTTAACCACTTAACAACCGCCCATTGCCGATTAACGGCTTCAGGGCGGTTGTTTAACTCTGAGAGGCCGTTAATTAAAGGCCTCCCAGAATTCTGCTCTCGCGCGCCCCCTGGGGCGCGCACACGAGAGCATCCGTGACCGCTGGGTCCAGTGGTCGCTCCGTCAAATGACGGAGTGATCACTTGTAAACAAGCCGGCGTCATGTTATGACGCCGGTTCCTCCCTCCCCCTCTCTGTACCGATCGGTACAGCGGAGGGGGAAGAGATCGGTGTCAGCAGCGATGTGGGCTGCATCTGCAGTGCCCACATCGCTGCTCACCGAAAATTAACCCCTCGATTCCCTGCATTACTCTGCAATACCAGTGCATACTCTGCATTACTCTGCAATACCCTGCCATTACTCTGCATTACTCTGCAATACCCTGCCATTACTCTGCATTACTCTGCAATACCCGCCAATACCCTGCAATGCTCTGCAACGCAGTACTCTGCAACGCCATACTCTGAGATACCCAGCCATAGTCGGTAATACCCTGCAATACCCAGCCATAGACACCCCCCCCTCCCGCCGCCCTCCGGTGCTTCTACCAAATCGCTAATACGATCAAAGCCAGAATCTTTTTTTTTTTTTCAGGCTTCCCAGCTTAGAGGTGAGATGCGGGGTCTTATTGACCCCATATCTCACTGTAAAGAGGACCTGTCATGCCATATTCCTATTACAAGGGATGTTTACATTCCTTGTAATAGGAATAAAAGTGATCAAAAAAATTATTTTTGGGGAAAAAAATGTCAAACTAAAATAAATAAAGTAAAATGAACAATAAAAAAAATGTTTTTTTTTTAAAGCGCCCCTGTCCCCATGTGCTCGCATGCAGAAGCGACGCATACGTAAGTCCCGCCCACATATTAAAACGGTGTTCAAACCACACATGTGAGGTATCGCTGCGAACGTTAGAGCGAGAGCAATAATTCTAGCCCTAGACCTCCTCTGTAACTCAAAACATATAACCAGTAAAAAAAAATTAAATCGTCGCCTATGGGGATTTTTAAGTAGCGACGTTTGGCGCCATTCCACGAGCGTGTGCAATTTTGAAGAGTGAGATATTAGGTATCTATTTACTCAGCGTAACTTCATCTTTCACATTATGCAAAAATTGGGCTAACTTTACTGTGTTTTTTTTTTTTTTAAGCACAAAACTGTTTTTTTTCCAAAAAAAAAGCATTCGAAAAATTACTGCGCAAATACCGTGCGAGATAAAAAGTTGCAAAGACCACCATTGTATTCTCCAGGGTGTTTGCTAAAAAAACATATATAATGTTTTGGAGTTCTATGTAATTTTCTAGCAAATAAATGATGATTTTTACATGTAGGAGAGAAATGTCAGAATTGTCCTGGGTGCTCCAGAACACCTGATGGCGCTCCCTGCATGTTGGGCCTCTGTATGTGGCCACACTGTGTAAAAGTCTCACACATGTGGTATCGCCGTACTCGGGAGTAATAGCAGAATGTGTTTTGGGGTGTAATTTGTGGTATGCATATGCTGTGTGTGAGAAATAACCTGATAATATGACAATTTTGTGAAAAAAAAAAAAAGTAAAAAGAATCTTGATATTGCAAAGAATTGTGGGAAAAAATGACAACTTCAAAAAACTCACCATGCCTCTTACTAAATACCTTGGAATGTCTTCTTTCCAAAAAGGGGTAATTTGGGGGGTATTTGTACTTTTCTGGCATGTTAGGGTCTCAAGAATTGAAATAGGCCGTCAGTACTTCAGGTGTGATCAATTTTCAGATATTGGCACCATAGCTTGTGGACTCTAACTTTCACAAAGACCAAATAATATCCACCAATTTGTACTTATTTTTACCAAAGATATGTAGTGGTATAAATTTTGGCCAAAATTTATGAAGAAAAAATTACTAATCTGCTAAATTTTCTAACAGAAACAAAGAAAAATTCATTTTTTTACAGAATTTTCGATATTTTTTCTTTTATAGCACAAAAAATAAAAAACCCAGCGGTGATTAAATACCACCAAAAGAAAGCTCTATTTGTGTGAAAAAAAGGACAAAAATTTCATATAGGTCCAGTGTTGCATGACTGAGTAATTGTCATTCAAAATGCGAGAGCACCGAAAGCTGAAAATTGGTCTGGTTATTAAGGGTGTTTAAGTGCCCAGTGGTCAAGTGGTTAAAGACTGGCTTTGCTGACATCCCTTCTGGCTCCAGATCCTGCTTGCTGTTCCACTACTTTGATCCCTGACTTCTGGCTTGGCTGACTATCCGTTCCGGTTACTGAACTCTGGCTATGTTTTGACTACGTTTGTTCTTTTTGCTTTTATTATTAAACAAGTGTGATTAAGGGCCGGTTCACACAGCGAGGCGCGGCGAGGCGTCTCCGACTTGCCTCGCCGCGACCTGCGGGGACCTCAGCGGCGACTTGCAGAGGACTTCTGTATAGAAGTCAATGCAAGTCGCCCCGAAGTAGTACAGGAACCTTTTTTCTGAGTCGGAGCGACTCGAGTCGCTCCTCGCAGAACGGTTCCATTGTACAGAACGGGGGCGACTTGCGGGAGCGAGGCGAGCCGTGTCGCCTCGCATCGCCTCGCTGTGTGAACCGGCCCTTAATTGTACTTCTGTCTCGGTCTGATTCATGGGTTCTGACAGTAGGCGAAGGCCATGAATTCAGAAGATACAGTCAATCCACTTGTTGGTAATATTTTTTTCCAGATTGGATGTGCAAGATCACTGCATGGATCAGTTTGCCTTGGCGTTACAAACGCTCCTGAGTCGCACGGCTCACCTGGAATCCCCCACGGTGGCTGCTCCGGTACAACCTGAGTCTCAGGCCATCCCTGCTGCTGCACTAGTCTCTGTGCAGGCACCCGCTTCGAGCATTACCTCTATAAGCATTATGTCTTGTTCCGCTCCGCTTCCCCAGCGATTTGGGGGCGATCCAGTTCAATGCAGAGGGTTTCTCAACCAGGTTGAGATATACTTTGAGATGCTGCCCCAGGCGTTTCCCACGGACAGAAGAAAAGTAGGTTTTGTGATATCTTTGCTTTCTGAGAGAGCCTTGGCCTGGGCTAACCCTCTATGGGAGACGCAAAAAACTGTTGTCTTGAGTTACCCTGAGTTTGCAGCCTCCTTTAAAAGGGTTTTTGACGTCCCCGCATGCTCCGCTTCTGCTGCCAAGTGCCTCATGTCCATCAAACAGAGTACAAGTACTGTTACCGACTACGCCATTGAATTCCGTACTCTGGCAGCAGAGGTCACTTGGAACAATGAGGCCCTCATGGCTGCTTTTTCTCAAGGTCTCTCGGATTCCATCAAGGATGAGATAGCACCCCCCGAGATATACCCACTGAGCTGGAGAAGTTGATCACGTTCGCCATCCTCATTGACTCCAGACTCAGAGAAAGACTCTCTTTTAAGGAGCACTTGCGGAAGCCTCCTGTACGTTTGCCCACAAGCTTTGTAGTCCCACCCATGCCTCCCTCGCCTCCCATGCCTCCTGGTACCGCGTCGGTCAGTGAAGATGAACCCATGCACCTGGGCTTGACGCGTCTTTCTGCGGATGAGAGAGCCTTTAGGAGGAGGGAGAGATTGTGCCTTTATCGTGGCCAGGCAGGTCACTTTTTGAAGTCTTGTCCTACCCGTCCAGGGAATGCCCAAACCTTGAGGTCCTGTCATGGACAGACCTTAGGTGGTGTCGCTTCGTCCCCAGTTATGCATCCTTGTGGCTACTTTTCTAAGAATTTGTCACTTGCGGAATGCAATTACAGTGGTGTGAAAAAGTGTTTGCCCCCTTCCTCATTTCCTGTTCCTTTGCATGTTTGTCACACTTAAGTGTTTCGGAACATCAAACCAATTTAAACAATAGTCAAGGACAACACAAGTAAACACAAAATGCAATTTGTAAATGAAGGTGTTTATTATTAAAGGTGAAAAAAAATCCAAACCACCATGGCCCTGTGTGAAAAAGTGATTGCCCCCCTTGTTAAAACATACTATAACTGTGGTTGTCCACACCTGAGTTCAATTTCTCTAGCCACACCCAGGCCTGATTATTGCCCCACCTGTTCACAATCAAGGCATCACTTAAATAGGAGCTGCTTGACACAGTAAGGTCCACCAGAAGATCCTTAAAAGCTACACATCATGCCGAGACCCAAAGAAATTCAGGAACAATTGAGAAAGAAAGTAATTGAGATCTATCAGTCTGGAAAGGGTTATAAAGCCATTTCCAAAGCTTTGGGAATCCAGCGAACCACAGTGAGAGCCATTATCCACAAATGGCGAAGACATGGAACAGTGGTGAACCTTCCCAGGAGTGGCCGCCCCCAAAATTACCCCAAGAGCGCAGCGATGACTCATCCAAGAGGTCACAAAAGACCCCACAACAACGTCCAAGGAACTGCAGGCCTCACTTGCCTCAGTTAAGGTCAGCGTTCATGCCTCCACCATCAGGAAAAGACTGGGCAAAAATGGCCTGCATGGCAGAGTTCCAAGGAGAAAACCACTGCTGAGCAAAAAGAACATCAAAGCTCGTCTCAATTTCTCCACAACACATCTTGATGATCCCCAAGACTTTTGGGACAACATTCTGTGGACCGATGAGACAAAAGTGGAACTCTTTGGAAGGTGTGTGTCCAAGTATATCTGGCGTAGAAGGAACACTGCATTTCATAAAAAGAACATTATACCAACAGTAAAATATGGTGGTGGTAGTGTGATGGTCTGGGGCTGTTTTGCTGCTTCAGGACCTGGAAGACTTGCCGTGATAAAAGGAACTATGAATTCTGCTGGCTACCAAGAGATCCTGAAGGAGAATGTCCGACCATCTGTTCGTGTACTCAAGCTGAAACGAACTTGGGTTCTGCAGCAGGACAATGATCCTAAACACACCAGCAAGTCCACCACCGAATGGCTGAAGAAAAACAAAATGAAGACTTTGGAGTGGCCTAGCCAAAGTCCTGACCTGAATCCTATTGAGATGTTGTGGTATGACCTTAAAAAGGCCGTTCATGCTCGAAAACCCTCTAATGTAACTGAATTAGTACAATTCTGCAAAGATGAGTGGGCCAAAATTCCTCCAGGACGCTGTAAAAGCCTCATTGCACGTTATCGCAAACGCTTGGTTGCAGTTGTTGCTGCTAAGGGTGGCCCAACCAGTTATTAGGTTTAGGGGGCAATCACTTTTTCACACAGGGCCATGATGGTTTGGATTTTTTTTTCACCTTTAATAATAAACACCTTCATTTACAAATTGCATTTTGTGTTTACTTGTGTTGTCCTTGACTATTGTTTAAATTGGTTTGATGTTCCGAAACACTTAAGTGTGACAAACATGCAAAGGAACAGGAAATGAGGAAGGGGGCAAACACTTTTTCACACCACTGTATGAGATTGGAGACAGAGAGCTGTTGGCGATCATTTTAGCCCTGAAAGAATGGAGACATCTCCTCGAAGGTACCACTGTGCCGGTTCTCATTCTTACTGACCATAAGAATTTCACATTCTTGTCTGTGGCTAAGCGCCTCTATTCCAGAAGGGTGCGATGGGCTCTTTTCTTGTCTACTTTCAATTACATTGTCTCATTCTTACCCGCTACAAAGAATGTAAGGGCTGACGCCTTGTCAGGACAATTTTTCTCCACTTCCAAGTTGGAGTCGGTTCTGGTTCCTGTGATTCCTCCTGATCGTATTCTGACTACGGTTCGCACCAGTCTCACTCCTCCTTTGGTTGACAAAAATCTTGCTGCTCAGGTCCATGCTCCTCCTGAGAAACCTTGTGACTGCGGCTTTGTCCCATAAAGTCTCCATATTGCCATGCTCCAGACTTACCATTCTCCCAAGGCAGCTGGCCACCCTGGGAAGAATCAACTCATTTGGGCCATTTTCCCACAATTCTGGTGGCCTAGTCTACGTGCTGATGTAACCGCCTTCATAGCTGCCTGTTCTGTGTGTGCTCAGAATAAGACTCCACGACACCTTCCAGTGCACCTCCTACAACCCATACCCAATGGAGAGAGGCCCTGGACCCACCTGTCTATGGATTTCATTGAGGAGTTACCCAACTTCCAAGGCAACACTGTTATCCTTATGGTGGTTGACCGGTTCTCAAAGATGTGTCATTGTATTCCACTTAAGATGTTGCCCACTTCTAAGGAACTGGCTTCCGTTTTTGCTCAGGAGATCTTTCACTTACATGGGCTACCCAAGGTGATTGTCTCGGACAGGGGTAGTCAGTTTTGTGTCCCGGTTCTGGCGAGCCTTTTGCGCACAGTTGGGAATTCAGCTTACTTGCTTTCTCCTCTGCGTATCACCTGCAGTCTAATGGGGCCGCAGAACGAGCCAATCAGTCCTTGGAGAAATTCCTACGTTGCTATATTTAAAATTCTGACCATTAACAACTGGTCAGACCTGTTACGTTGGGCAGAGTTTGCTCACAACAGTGCCTTGAGTTCTGCTTCCCGATTGTCCCCGTTTATGGCGAATTATGGTTTCCAACCATCCATGTTGCCTGACTCGTTTGTTCCACAGAGTATTCCTGTGTTAGAGGAACATCTCCGTGGCCTTCGTTCTACTTGGGCACAAGTCCAGGAGGCTTTGCGTCATGCTAATGATAGCTTTAGACTCCATGCTACAAGGTTAGGGACAGGCTCTGGCTGTCATCTTGCAACCTCCGACTTCATGTTCCCTCACTGAAGTTCGCACCTCGGTTTATTGGGCCTTTCTGTATTCTTTGCAGGATTAACCCAGTGGCTTGCACATTAGACCTTCCTTCTAATATGCATATTTCAAATGTATTTCATGTCTCCTTATTAAAACCTTTGGTCTGCAACCGCTTTACCACCTCAGTTCCACGTCCTCACCCTGTACAGGTTGAGAACCATGAGGAGTATGAAGTACAGTCCATTGTTGACTCCCATAGGTTCCATGGGCGCATACAGTACCTGGTGCATTGGAGAGGGTACGATCCAGAGGAATGCTCTTGTTTCTCATTCTCGGACCTACATGCCCCTGTCCCCCTCCGTGATTTCCAAAGGTGTTTTCCCCTCAAGCCTGGTAGTCCTCCGAGGATGAGGGGTCGTTGAGGAGGGGTCATTGAAGAGGGGCTACTGTCACGGCTTCTCTGGCCTTTCAGCTGTCGACTAATTGCCAGTATGTCAGTATGTCAGTACAGCACAGGAATGGTGGAAAGCCCTCATAATGAGCACAGCAGAGGTACAGCACCCGGAAGAAATCAGCACAGCACAGGGATGGTGGAAACCCCTCATAATGAACACAGCAGAGGTACAGCCCCAGGAGGAAGTCAGCATAGCACAGGGATGGTGGGAGCCCCTCATAATAAGCAGCCCCTGGAGGAAGTCAGCATAGCACAGGGATGGTGGGAGCCCCTCATAATATGCACAGCAGCGGTACAGCCCCAGGAGGAAGTCAGCACAGCACAGGGATGGTGGGAGCCCCTCATAATAAGCAGCCCCAGGAGGAAGTCAGCATAGTACAGGGATGGTGGGAGCCCCTCATAATAAGCAGCCCCAGGAGGAAGTCAGCACAGCACAGGGATGGTGGGAGCCCCTCATAATAAGCAGCCCCAGGAGGAAGTCAGCACAGCACAGAGATGGTGGGAGCCCCTCATAATAAGCAGCCCCAGGAGGAAGTCAGCATAGCACAGGGATGGTGGGAGCCCCTCATAATATGCACAGCAGAGGTACAGCCCCAGGAGGAAGTCAGCACAGCACAGGGATGGTGGGAGCCCCTCATAATAAGCAGCCCCAGGAGGAAGTCAGCATAACACAGGGATGGTGGGAGCCCCTCATAATAAGCAGCCCCAGGAGGAAGTCAGCACAGCACAGGGATGGTGGGAGCCCCTCATAATGAGCACAGCAGAGGTACAGCCCCAGGAGGAAGTCAGCATAGCATTACGTTCAAAGAAGAAATTAAATTAAACATGACATGTATCAGTGAATATTCGTACGGAACTATACTAGATATAAGAACATAATTTTTGGGATCTAAAAAAAAAAATTCCCATACAGGTTGTTACCATATAAAGTGCATAACATGTGATAATCCAAAAACTAAATAAAAAAGTGCAAGCGCCAAATATAAATGCTGTCCGTGCAGTCACTGCAGGCGATGTGTAAGCTTCACAATAAATGCAATATAAAAAGTGTCCGTGCAATCCATATAAATAAATTATGCAAAACTGCAGATGACGAGAGGTATCCCAGGTAAAGTGCTAGTGCTCTTAAATCGTGCGAAAATAAAGAAGAGGTGGTTCTCTTTTCCTTCACTCCATTCAATAAGTGGATGGGCGTCCCCTTACCTTACTGCTGTGAGGTTACAGCGTGGACATGGATTTTTTTAAAAGCCTTTCTGTGTCCCCAAGCGGGGTGTCTCCGGGACGGTTTCGCTAGACGCACTTGGGGCGTACATGCGGTTTCTTTATTCCCATCAAATACAATGGATGTACCTCACAAACAGCAACAGGGATGCTCGATAGTGCAGTATTTTTAAAACTGAATCATTTATTAGGTTGCATAAAAAGAAGGTACTCACATTTAAAAACAAATAATTGGGCAGAGAAACAGATACGAGCTGCGAGTTCGTGTACGTCACTTCCGGTATCTCGTTATTTCCGACGCGTGTTCGTCACAGTCACGTGACTTCATCATGGATCCTACATGACCACAGTTTTCGGAAACACAGGGATGAGGGTTGAGGGATCAATTCTGGACAGTTTTAGGGGTACCAAATACCATTTCATGAGCACCTTTAATATTCGCCTCTGCAAGTGCCGTATTAAGAATTCCCTAAACTGCAGACTGTGATGCCTTGTGCCCAGGGGCGGACTGACCATTGGGCCACTCGGGCACTGCCCGAGGGCCCCATGCCACTAGGGGGCCCCATCAGGGTTGCCAGCCTCAGTAAAACCAGGGACAGTATGTAAAAATTTGTGTTTTTTTTTACATCTGTCTCTGAAATGTCCCTTACCGACATCCTTTTTGTCATGGTTATGCAATAGTTTGTCTGCTTACCTGTTCCCATGTGTTCATCTAGAGACCAGCCGACCCTCACCTGTCTGCTTTTGTAATCCATCCTCTGGCATGACTCCACCCTAGCTCCTATCAGGGAGCTCTATATTAACCTGTACACTGCAAGCCAACCCTGCTGATCAACCATTGTTTATTCCTTTGTGTGTTTAGCTTCTTGTTACCTGCCGTGTGCTCTTCTGTTGTTCCGTTACCGACTTTGGCGTGTCTTTGACTATCCCTGTTTGCCTGTGATCCTGACCTTTTGGCGTGTCCTTGACTATTCCTGTCTGCTTGTGGCCCTGACCTTGGCTTTGTCCCTCACCATCCCTATCCTCCTGTTGCCTACTGTGGGTGTGAGCTGGGGGACCCTGGGGGTCGCGACCTGGAGCCAGTTGCAGCCAAGTCCATCCTCACCACTAGAGGCTCTGGTGAACGAACACCTGCTGGCTCTTAGACTCCGCGCCCCAGGGAATCTTACGCTCTAACCCCGGTGGGACCTGTCTCCCGTCCGCAGCAGTCAGCCGTAGGGTCCACAACCTTGCGGTGCACCCCTGATCCCTACGGTGTGCATCTTTCACCTCGCCTCAAGGTTACCTGACACTTTTGGTCTAAAAATCCAGAGATTATAGCTGCCCCACCTCTCCAATAGCTTCTCAGCCAATAGAAACATGTTTGTGTATACTGTGTGATTGTATACTGTGTGTGTGTTTGTGTATACTGTGTGGCCCCATAATCTCCGATTGTCCGGGGGGCCCCATAATCTCCTATTGCCCGGGGGCCCCATGAGTTGTCAGTCCGCCCCTGCTTGTGCCAGATCGCCAGGTTCCAGGTTTGTCCCAGGTCCTTCTTCCATTCTAGCATAAAGAGGGTCATGGAATCCATCTTGACCAGTGACCGATATATCACTGAAATCCCACCCCTCTACCAAAGTTCATATTCAGCGAGTGTTAACAGGTTAGGTGCGGAGGACATAATTTGTGGAGAAAGTTCTGTAACCGGTGAAGTCGGTATTGTTCCGCTGGAGGCATATCTAGTTTGCTTATACGGTAAGCCAGAGTAAGGGGGACAGTGGGGTGGATGAAGTGTCTTATTCTGTACATCCCCTTATTAAGCCAACAGCTAAAGGCTTTAATGTCCATACCAGGGGGGAAAAGGGGATTTGGAAACATATGTGATGGGGGTGCGATTTGGAGATCAAGTGTGGGTTAGATTTGAGGGTGTTCTATATGACAAGGGAGTGTGATACAATGGGGACCATGACTAGAGGTCTGGCTTTGGGAAAGCACCAAAGGAGAAAATCTGGGGTGTAATGGGGAGTAGCTTTGCGTTCCACATGGACCCAGTCTGGGTGAGCCACTTTAGAGTATATAACTGAAAGCTGGGAAAGTTGGGCGGCCCGGTAGTACTAAAGCAGGTTCGGTAGTCCCACTCCTCCCTTATCTCTCCTTGTCTCCTTGGCTACCCTGTGACCTTTTGTTCCCCAGATAAAGCGTATTATTTTGGATTGAAACTGTCACAAGCGGTCCTTGAGGATTGGGATGGGGGAGGCTCCTAGATAGATATAGGATACTTGGTAGCAGAGTCGTTTTTGACGGAGTTGACCCTCCCTAACCATGGGAGCCCTAATTTGTCCCAACTTTTGAGGTCAGCTTCTAATTTACGGTACATTGGTGGAAAAATTCACTGTGTAGAGGCGGTCCACAGAGGCTGCCAGACTGACCCGCAGATGGGGAATCGTACCATCGCACCAGGTGAACCGGAATTGTGGTTTTAAGCGCTCGACTAAAAGTTCGGGCAAATTTATGCTTAGGGCCATTGATTTTGAGAAGTTTATTTTCTGGCCCGAGACTGTTTCTCAAAACTGTCCAGAAATTTACTGATATTAGATAGTGATATGAGTGGTGAGGAGACGAAAATCAGAATGTCATCCGCAAAAAGTGTGCATTTGTGCACTTGTGAGCTGCATCGTACCCCATGTACAGGGCTGGACTTACCATTGGGCTTGAATGGGCTCAAGCCCATGGGCCCCACCCAATAGGGGGCCCCGCCGGGATACATAGCCGAGTGTACTTGGCTCGGCTCCTTTCACAGTCACGCCCAGTCCCACTCTATGATGGACCTAATACAGAGACTGGGCGGGACTGTGAGCCGAGCCGAGTACACTCGGCTACTCTCGACTCCGCTCGGGACTGCGAGAGGACCCGAGAGTCGCCGAGATACGCAGCACTCTGTATCTCGGCGGCGCCATTTTTAAAATTCAAGACTGCAATGACAAGGCTACAAATGACACTGGACAAGGCCGCAGATGGATGGGCAAGGCTGGAGATGGACTCTGATAAGGCTGCATTGATGGGCATTTAAAACGGAGCTCCACCCGAATTCCTACTCCTATGCCTATGTGATGATCTGGTTCCCTAAACGGCGGTGGAACCCCGCTTTAAATGTAAGATTTTTCCTTAAACTTCCCTCCTAAAAGTTTTTTTCCTTAAAATTCCCTCCTAAACTTGGGGTGCGTGTTATACGCTGGCTCGTGTTATAAGTCGATAAATACGGTAATGTATAGAAGGTAGGGCCCGAAAGTGACTCAAGCCCAGGGGCCCCCACCACCCTAAGTCCTGCCCTGCCCATGTATATCTGGTTGGTCTCTTATAGCTATGGCAAGTGTCTCAATAACAATGGCAAAGATCGGGGGGGGGGGGATAAGGGGCAGCCCCGTCTAGTGCCTTTGAAGATTGGACAGGATTCAAAATAGTATCCGTGCAGACGGATTTTCACCTCTAGGTTAAAATATAGAGCACCTATCACATTCATGAAGCTATTACCGAAGCCCCAGCATTTTAAAATATGCAATATGATTTAGGACACTGAGTCAGAAGCCTTCTGTAAATCCAGAGATAACACCCCGTTTGAGGGGGTCTACCATCCCTGCGGGAATTGAGCAGAGAAATGTTATGAATTGCCCTTCTAATTTGACCCTAGTTGGACCCTTATGGATATTGAGTCCAATAAAAGTGGAAATTCGGTCTGCTAGGATCTTTGTCAGGATTTTGAGGTCGTTATTTATTAAAGATATGGGGCGATAGTTGGCGACTGAGCTAGGGTCCTTGCTGGGTATGGGGATTACCGATATAAAAGCCGAATTCAGGGATTTATCTATCAGAGGACCTTGGCGTGAAGAAGCGGGGCCAAGAAGGGGGCTAATGTGGTAGTAAAGTGTTTGTAATACAGGACGGAAAAAAAATGTCTGGATCAGGGGTAGAGTGACTTTTCGAGTTTTTGATGACCCACGAGACCTCCTCTGCTGATATTGGTGCTTCAAGTTCATCAATGTGATGACTCTTGAGAGTAGGGATCTTAATAGTATCGAGAAAGGATTCCACTAGAGCATCTGGGGCCTCCTTTTTTGGAACTATACAGCTTTCTATAGAATTAATTGGAAAGCTTCCATGATTTTATGGGGGTTTTGTGAGAGCGTGCCATCTCTGGTTTTGATTTTGGGTAAGGCGTGAGACCAGAGTCTCGGAGTCAGACTAGCAGCCAGCATAGAACTCGCCTTATCCCTCAAGTGGTAAAAGTGGCCTCGCTCCAACGTAAACTTTTTTCCGCTATGGCGGTAAGGGTCAAGTTTAATGCCGTATGGGCAGCATCCAATTTTTCAGATGACATTGATGAGTGGTTACATTTATGCTGTTTATTAACTATCAAGAATTCACCTTCTAGCTGTTCAATATCCCCTCTGTGTGCTTTCCGTAGCCGTGTGACCATTTCCCACTGATAGTGGCCTTATGGGCCACCCATAAAGTGGTTGCAGTAGTATCTACTACGTCATTCAGAAATAAATATTCCTTAACGGCCTTCTCTATTTCGTTTCGCATGAGCCGGATTGCAAAGGATGGAGGTGTTTAGTCTCCAGTTACCTCTGTGTTTTTTTCTCCGTAGGATGCCCCAGAACCAGGTAGAGCATTGAGTCCGGGAAACACGTGGCACTTCACAGGCATACTACAGACACCCCCCAGGCACCATATTTAAAGGAATATTTCACTTTTTTTTTTTCACTTTAATCGTCATTAAAATCAGTGCTCCCGCCAAAACGGCAGTTTTTATCAGTTTTTTTTGCAGTGACCCATGTCCCCTGGGGCAGGAGCCAGGTCCCCAAACCCTTTTTAGGACAGCATCTTGCATATTAGCCGCTAAAATTAACACTTTTCATTTAGAATGTTCGAGTCCCATAGACTTCAATGGGGTTCTAACATTCGTACGAATTTGGGGTCCGTTCGAAAGTTCTGGTGCGGACCGAACCGGGGGGTGTTCGGCTCATCCCTACTCCTCACTGACACAGAGCTCTGGCCTGTGATTGGACACAGCCGACCAGTAGATTCCAGCCATGAATCATAAGCCTGGACTTGCTGACAGGCTTCCACTGTGTACAGTTACAGCGGGTACTTGGCGGGGGGCTTGGTGCACATGCATGCCCCCTAAACCCGGAAGTAGACAGCATTGTACGGGTACATCGCTTTCCCTACAGTGGCCGCTTTGTGGGCGGGTGGGCAGGCTGCAAGTGGTTAAATCGTATATAGTCTGGTGCAGGCTTGGACTGGGGAGGACAAAAAATAGTCCCAGGCATTTTAGACTGAGCAGCCCATGACATATTTACTGGGGGGGGGCACGGAGAGCACAGGGAAAGCTGGAGAGAATGGAGGGGGTGCGGATGATGGAGAACAGGGAGGGGCGCAGAGCACTGGGGGGCTGGAGAGCACAGGGAGGGGTGGCGAAGAGCAAGGGGGGGGGCTCTGGAGAGCACAGGGAGACTGGAGAGCACCACTGGGGTTGAATAGCACAGGGGGGTCCAGAGAGCACTGAAGGGTGGAGAGCACAGGGGGGCCAGAGAGAACTGGAGGGTGGAGAGCACAGGGAGGCCAGAGAGCACTGGAGGGTGGGGAGCACAGGGGGGCTGGAGGGTGGAGAGCACGGGGGGGGCTGGGAAGCACTGGAGGGTGGGGAGCACAGGGGGGCTGGGGGTGGAGAGCACAGGGGGGCTGGAGAGCATTAGAGGGTGGGGAGCACAGGGGGCGGCAGATAGCACTGGAGGGTGGGGAGCACAGGCAGGGGCAAGAGAGCACTGGAGGGTGGAGAGCCGGGGGGGGAGGAGAGCAATGGAGGGTAGAGAGCAAAGAGGGGGCCAGAGAGTATTGAGGGTGGAGAGCACAGTGGGGGCAGAAAGCACTGGAGGGTGGGGAGCACAGGGAGGGGAGAGCACTGGAGGGTGGGGAGCACAGAGGGGGCCGGAGAGCACTGGAGGGTGTAGAGCACGGGGGGGAGCACTGGAGGTTGGAGAGCACAGGGAGGGGAGAGCACTGGAGGGTGGAGAGCATGAGGGGAGCCAGAGAGCACTGGAGGGGGAAGAGCACAGGGGGGGCCAGAGAGCACAGGAGGGTGGGGAGCACAGGGGGGGCCATAGAGCACTGGATGGTGGAGAGCACGGGGGGGGGAGAGCACTGGAGGTTGGAGAACACAGGGAGGGGAGAGCACTGGAGGGTGGAGAGCACAGGGGGGGCCAGAGAGCACTGGAGGGTGGAGAGCACGGGGGGGGGGGGGTGCAGAGCACGGGGGTTAAGAGCACAGGGGGGCAGTAGAAAGAAGCTGAATAGGAGGAGCGGCTGCATATTGAAAAATCAATCTCTCCATTTTCCTCCCGCAGCCTTTGGGAAGGAGAGAAGAATTGTATCAGTGGTTGTATCCTCATCTAGTGTCACATCCAAAAAAGTCTGAACCAAAGAAAAATGACCCCTAGAGTGGATTTTTAAGGCACTTGTATTAGTGATCAATATATAAAAGTATATGTTGTTTTAAGAAAGAAAGTATAATTTGTTAACATAAGATATTGAATAAAACACATAAAGAATGGAATGAATACAGGTCTGTGTACATTGTCACCATATCCAACACATAACAAACATGATCCTCCTTCGCCCGACGCGTTTCAGAGTATCAGTGTCTCCTTCTTCAGGGTGGTTATAAAGGAGGAAAACCGCGTATCTATAATATAATTATAAGAAAATAAGTATACAGCAACAATCAATGAAATATATAGATAAGCTAGATATACATATTGAAATGTTTTGCCAACCTGACGTATATTATGGCGGTATCCCAGGAGAATAGTCCATTGGGCTATTATCAATATCAAAGAGCGCATGAAAAGGACTGTGTCCCAGAGTTTTCCTGATCACATATTTAGACAAATTGATCTTGGGACTGCATGCTATCATTGACTGAAAGATCGAATTTCGAGGGTACCGAACGCCCCAGAGAGGTAATGAACGGCTAAAGACACTGAGGTCAAAGGTGAACAGGGCTCCTGAAAGTAAGAACCATAATGATGTGCAGTATGGGGTTTATATACAATTGAATATAACCGCCTTTGTATGAATTGGTTCTCTGATTTATGTATGGGTGTAATAAAAAACGTTCCCGAGTCATGCAAAATTGCAAAGCGGGAGGGAGCCGTCCCGCCGCTCCTCCTATTCAGGCGCATGGGGAGTCGCACTCTCTCTGCTCCGGCGTCTCCTCCAGATCCCCTCCCTCTTCATGGTCTCCGGTCAGCTTACCTGTAGTTTCCGCCTCCCGGCCTGATGATTGAACTGAATTGGTGGCCATCCAGCTGGCCACATAGAGGCCGGGTGATCAGCGTGGGCTCAAGGAGCAGTCCAGCTGCCTGTGGCCCCCCCGGCCCACTGGGCAAGTGCCCGCCCTATGGACAGTCCGGGCCTGGTCTGGTCCCAGTTTCCTAAGTGTAGCCACGCAGATCTGGCCATCCCCGCTGCTGATTCCTGCCAATAACTGGATTTCTTTGCTGCAGTGCACTCACCGGAGATGAAACGGTTAGAAACAGGCAGCCCCTGCAAGTTTATCTGAGCCATATCATGTGACCCCCACCGACACTCAAACCAGAGGTCTAGCCTTGTTCAAACTAGATACAGCTAAAGAAGGGAACAACTATTTATAAACACGTCTTCAGCTCTATAATAACTTAAAATAACTTAAAATGAAATATTGCAATTGCGAAGCCGGTTGTTACCGGATTTCTTTAAGATTGAAGTCCTCCTCAGTCTCGGTACTTCCATAAAGTGCCTTTCCTGAGTCTGTACCCTGGAGCATTTTATCAGGATTACGTCCTCCACGTCTCCATCATCATGTGTGATTACACAAATTAAACACCAACAACAGCTCCATCCATCTTCTGAACTGAAAGTTCATCAACACTAAATTGGTTGGCGTTATTGTGTGCCAACCGGGCGACGGCTGACACTGATAAACTGACCTCATTACATCCGAGGAAGTCTCTCCATTGGGGATTCATAAACAGCTTAGAGACCGGGCCAACTCCTTCCTACACTGTGGCCTTAGAGCTGGACCAATTCCTTCCTACACCACGGCCTCTGAGCCGAACCAACTCCTTCCTACACTGTGGCCTTAGAGCGGGACCAACTCCATCCTACACCACAGCCTCTGAGGCAGACCAACTCCTTCCTACACCAAGGCCTCTGAGGCAGACCAACTCCTTCCTACACCACAGCCTCTGAGGCAGACCAACTCCTTCCTACACCATGGCCTCTGAGCTGAACCAACTCCTTCCTACACCACGGCCTCTGAGCTGAACCAACTCCTTCCTACACCACAGCCTCTGAGCTGGACCAACTCCTTCCTACACCACAGCCTCTGAGCTGGACCAACTCCTTCCTACACCACGGCCTCTGAGCTGGACCAACTCCTTCCTACACCACGGCCTCTGAGCTGAACCAACTCCTTCCTACACCACAGCCTCTGAGCTGGACCAACTCCTTCCTACACCACGGCCTCTGAGCTGAACCAACTCCTTCCTACACCACAGCCTCTGAGCTGAACCAACTCCTTCCTACACCACAGCCTCTGAGCCGAACCAACTCCTTCCTACACCACGGCCTCTGAGCCGAACCAACTCCTTCCTACACCACAGCCTCTGAGCTGAAGCAACTCCTTCCTACACCACAGCCTCTGAGCTGAACCAACTCCTTCCTACACCACAGCCTCTGAGCCGAACCAACTCCTTCCTACACCACAGCCTCTGAGCCGAACCAACTCCTTCCTACACCAAGGCCTCTGAGCCGAACCAACTCCTTCCTACACTGTGGCCTTAGAGCCGAACCAACTCCTTCCTACACCACGGCCTCTGAGCCGAACCAACTCCTTCCTACACCACGGCCTCTGAGCCGAACCAACTCCTTCCTACACCAAGGCCTCTGAGCCGAACCAACTCCTTCCTACACTGTGGCCTTAGAGCCGAACCAACTCCTTCCTACACCACGGCCTCTGAGCCGAACCAACTCCTTCCTACACCACGGCCTCTGAGCCGAACCAACTCCTTCCTACACCAAGGCCTCTGAGCCGAACCAACTCCTTCCTACACTGTGGCCTTAGAGCCGGACCAACTCCATCCTACACCACAGCCTCTGAGCCGAACCAACTCCTTCCTACACCACAGCCTCTGAGCCGAACCAACTCCTTCCTACACCACAGCCTCTGAGCCGAACCAACTCCTTCCTACACCATGGCCTCTGAGCTGGGCCAACTCTTTTCAATACTGGGGCCTCTGAGCTGGGCCAACTCTTTTCAATACTGGGGCCTCTGAGCCAAGCCAACTCCTTCCTACACCAAGGACTCTGAGGTGGGCCAACTCCTTCCTACACCGCAGCCTCTGAGCCAGGCCAACTCTTTTCAATACTGGGGCCTCTGAGCCAAGCCAACTCCTTCTTACACTGCGGCCTCAGAGCCGGACAAACTCCTTCCTACACCATGACCTCTGAGCCAGACCAACTCCTTCCTACACCACGGCCTTTGAGCTGGACCAACTCCTTCCGACACTGCAACCTCTGAGCCGGGCCAGCTCCTTCCTACACTACGGCCTCTGAGCCGGGCCAGCTCCTTCCTACACCATGGCCTCTGAGCTGGATCAACTCCTTCCTACACCATGGCCTCTGAGCCGGACCAACTCCTCACTACACCACGGCCTCTGAGCCGGACCAACTTCTCACTACACCACGGCCTCTGAGCCGGACCAACTCCTCACTACACCACGGCCTCTGAGCCGGACCAACTCCTCACTACACCACGGCCTCTGAGCCGGACCAACTCCTCACTACACCACGGCCTCTGAGCCGGACCAACTCCTCACTACACCACGGCCTCTGAGCCGGACCAACTCCTCACTACACCACGGCCTCTGAGCCGGACCAACTCCTCACTACACCACGGCCTCTGAGCTGGACCAACTCCTTCCTACACCACGGCCTCTGAGCTGGACCAACTCCTCACTACACCACGGCCTCTGAGCCGGACCAACTCCTCACTACACCACGGCCTCTGAGCCGGACCAACTCCTCACTACACCACGGCCTCTGAGCCGGACCAACTCCTCACTACACCACGGCCTCTGAGCTGGACCAACTCCTTCCTACACCACGGCCTCTGAGCTGGACCAACTCCTTCCTACACCACGGCCTCTGAGCCGGACCAGCTCCTCACTACACCACGGCCTCTGAGCTGGACCAACTCCTTCCTACACCACGGCCTCTGAGCTGAGCCAACACCTTCTTACACCGTGACCTCTGAGCCAGACCAACTCCTTCCTACACCGCGGCCTCTGAGCTGGGCCAACTCCTTCCTACAGCACAGCCTCTGAGCCGGACCAGCTCCTCACTACACCACGGCCTCTGAGCTGGACCAACTCCTTCCTAAACCACGGCCTCTGAGCCGGACCAGCTCCTCACTACACCACGGCCTCTGAGCTGGACCAACTCCTTCCTACACCACGGCCTCTGAGCCGGACCAGCTCCTCACTACACCACGGCCTCTGAGCTGGACCAACTCCTTCCTACACCACGGCCTCTGAGCTGAGCCAACACCTTCTTACACCGTGACCTCTGAGCCAGACCAACTCCTTCCTACACCACGGCCTCTGAGCTGGGCCAACTCCTTCCTACAGCACAGCCTCTGAGCTGGACCAACTCCTTCAAATACCACGGCCTCTGAGCCAAGACTCTTTTCAATACTGGGGCCTCTGAGCCAGGCCAACTCCTTCTTACATGGCGGCCTCTGAGCCGGACTAACTCCTTCGTACACCGTTGCCTCTGAGTCTTGCCAACTCCTTCCTACACCACGGCCTCTGAGCCGGACCAACTCCTCACTACACCACGGCCTCTGAGCCGGACCAACTCCTCACTACACCACGGCCTCTGAGCCGGACCAACTCCTCACTACACCACGGCCTCTGAGCCGGACCAACTCCTCACTACACCACGGCCTCTTAGCCGGACCAACTCCTCACTACACCACGGCCTCTGAGCTGGACCAACTCCTTCCTACACCACGGCCTCTGAGCCGGACCAGCTCCTCACTACACCACGGCCTCTGAGCTGGACCAACTCCTTCCTACACCACGGCCTCTGAGCTGGGCCAACTCCTTCCTACAGCACAGCCTCTGAGCCGGACCAACTCCTCACTACACCACGGCCTCTGAGCTGGACCAACTCCTTCCTACACCACGGCATCTGAGCCGGACCAGCTCCTCACTACACCACGGCCTCTGAGCTGGACCAACTCCTTCCTACACCACGGCCTCTGAGCTGAGCCAACACCTTCTTACACCATGACCTCTGAGCCAGACCAACTCCTTCCTACACCACGGCCTCTGAGCTGGACCAACTCCTTCAAATACCACGGCCTCTGAGCCAAGACAACTCTTTTCAATACTGGGGCCTCTGAGCCAGGCCAACTCCTTCTTACATGGCGGCCTCTGAGCCGGACTAACTCCTTCGTACACCGTTGCCTCTGAGTCTTGCCAACTCCTTCCTACACCACGGCCTCTGAGCCATACCAACTCCTTCTTACACCGGGACCTCAGAGCTGGGCCAACTCCTTCCTACACCGCGGCCTCTGAGCCAGGGACCAACTCCTTTCTTCATCATGGCCTCTGAGTCATACTCATATATTATTGGCTGGTTTCTTCTCCTATTAAGCTCCAGCTCAACCAATAACATCAACTGGACCTTCCATATGTAACAACATTAGTTTACAACAAAGGTACTTGGATTCACCTTCTGTGCTTCTTGTTATAAAGTGTCAGTCGAAGTGGAGTTAGCAGAAGATATGCATCCATGCTGAGTAATGTGTTGGTGTATTTATTACCCCTCACAGAGATTGCAGTACTCCCCCTGATAATGCCTTCATCTGATCTTCTCTCCAGAAGGATAGCAACATTTTTGGTTCAGGCTTCATCCAGTGTCACCATTTCCTGGACTGAAATGCCATCTAAGAGATTACACAATTATGTAAATCTTTGTGTCTGTGCAGTTTATGGCTGTCTTCACAAATGTCTGACACGGATCAGCCCCTGCTGCCACATCTCACCCTGGGACTTGCTATAAAGTTATAATGTTGCAGTCTGATCATTGGGGGAGGGGAGACTGAGGAAATGCTTCCTCCTTCTTCTTGAGGCCGGGACCACACTAGCTGCTCACAGCAGGGGGTCCGATGCGTCCCTGTTCACCATTTCAGGTGCAAATCGGGTCTGAATTTTTGCCTGAATTCGCACCTGAAACTGAGCCAAAGAGGCACAGGACCCTTTTCCACTGCGCTCCGCTGCAGCCCCAGTGTCCTATCAAATATGGTCCCCCATCGGATAGTGTCCGCTGTGTACTGCGCATGCGCAGTACACAGCACACATAGATTCTGAAAATACCCGAGGATGAACGGCGCCTGCGCCGTGAGTCCAGGTTCTATCTCCACCATCCAAGTGGACATAGAGTTATAATAAAAAGAGCCGAGCGCAGCGAGGCCGAGCCCAAAGCGCGGCAAGCGAAGCGTGGCGAGCGAAGCGAGCCCACCGAGGGGCCCTCTAATTTTCACAACCCTATGTCCGCTTGGATGGTGGGGCTAACACCTCCACTCACGGCGCAGGCGCAGTTCATCTTCTGAGATTTTCCGAAGCTTCGTCTGCTCCGTACTGCACATGCGCAGTACGTGGGGGACACTATATGATGGCAGGACATTATCTGCCAGAACACCGGCTCCATTGAGAGCCAGTCACAGTCTCCTGTCATGCTAATTGGATCCCGGAGGAACCCGCATCAAGTTTGCATCACTGTGGTGAACCCTGCCTAAAGGTTACAATGTACAGTCTGATCACGGGGGGGGGGGGGGGGGGGGGGGACGGGGGGGGACTAGAGAAATTCTTCCTCCTTCTTCTACAAAGATACAATGTACAGTCTGATCACTGGGGGGAGGGGAGACTGAGGAAATACCTCCTCCTCCTACAAAGATACAATGTACAGTCTGATCACTGGGGGGAGGGGAGACTGAGGAAATACCTCCTCCTCCTACAAAGATACAATGTACAATCTGATCACTGGGGGGAGGGGAGACTGAGGAAATGACTCATCCTCCCTCTACAAAGATACAATGTACAGTCTGATCTCTGGGGGGGGAGGGGAGACTGGGGAAATACCTCCCTCTACAAAGTTACAATGTACAGTCTGATCTCTGGGGGGGAGGGAGACTGGGGAAATACCTCCTTCTACAAAGTTACAATGTACAGTCTGATCTCTGGGGGGGAGGGGAGACTGGGGAAATACCTCCTTCTACAAAGTTACAATGTACAGTCTGATCTCTGGGGGGGAGGGGAGACTGGGGAAATACCTCCTTCTACAAAGTTACAATGTACAGTCTGATCACTGGGGGGGGGGGGACTGGGGAAATGCCTCCTCCTCCTTCTACAAATATACAATGTACAGTCTGATCTCTGGGGGGAGGGGAGACTGGGGAAATGCCTCCTTCTACAAAGTTACAATGTACAGTCTGATCATTGGGGGAGGGGAGACTGAGGAAATACCTCCTCCTCCTTCTACAAAGATACAATGTACAATCTGATCACTGGGGGAGGGGAGACTGAGGAAATTACTCATCCTCCCTCTACAAAGATACAATGTACAGTCTGATCTCTGGGGGGGAGGGGAGACTGGGGAAATACCTCCTTCTACAAAGTTACAATGTACAGTCTGATCTCTGGGGGGGAGGGGGAGACTGGGGAAATACCTCCTTCTACAAAGTTACAATGTACAGTCTGATCTCTGGGGGGGAGGGGAGACTGGGGAAATACCTCCTTCTACAAAGTTACAATGTACAGTCTGATCACTGGGGGGGGGGGGGGGGGGGGGAGACTGGGGAAATGCCTCCTTCTCCTCCTACAAAGTTACAATGTACAGTCTGATCACTGGGGGGGGGGGGGGAGACTGGGGAAATGCCTCCTTCTCCTCCTACAAAGTTACAATGTACAGTCTGATCACTGGGGGGAGGGGAGACGGGGGAAATGCCTCCTCCTCCTTCTACAAAGATACAATGTACAGTCTGATCACTGGGGGGGAGGGGAGACTGGGGAAATGCCTCCTCCTGTCTGTAGCAGACTGATGACATCATATCAACCTAGACAAAGTCACTGGACTGGAGCTTAAGGACGGCTTTTCAATAATAAAAGGTGAATTTCAGAAAACTTATTTTATCATTCTGTATATTGCAGCTAGGGTTGCCACCTGTCCAGGATTCCACCCGGACAGTTCGGGTTTGGAACCATGCATCCGGGTTTGAGACTGCCTGAAACCCGGACACATTATTCAGACTGGACTATGGCTTCCCAGCAGGGTTGCTGGCTGCAGTTGTCTAAGCTGAGAGTGACTGTTACATTCTTTCATGTTGCCCAAAGCCAACACTAACAACCCCCCCCCCACCCCGCCAAACACACACACACAGATGGGAGAGATGAGAGGGCTCGATCTGCACCTCTCCCCCCCCACCCCCTACCCCTCTGTGTCTGCCCCCACACTCCAATCCCTGGCGCTGTACTTCAGATTAGGAAAGTGGGGGCTGGAAATTTGAAGTCCAGCAGTCTCAGATACATCTGGATGAGAAGTGCTGATTGCCAAGGGGTGAGTGAGCTCACCATCCATCCCTGTCTGTGACTGAAGTCTCCCCCCTTCTCTCTCCTGCCTCTGAGAGCACCCCTTACATCAGATTTCCCCTTTACACTGGAGGCCACAGTGTTTCCTCTCCATACATCAGAGTTCTCAGTGTTCCTCCTTAGATGAGGGTTCCCAGATAGTGATGGCCGAACGGTTCGCCCGGCGGTCGTTTCGCGGCGAATTTCCGACATTCGCGGTCCGCACGTTCGAACGCCTTTTTCCGTCGTTCGCCGCGGCGGACTTACGTGTTTAATGTATACAAGAACTTTAACCTTTGGTGACACGTTTATCATGTGATACAGGACAGCCAATTGAGACATGACAGCACATGGACACTTGTACATTCCCCCTAACCTATAAATACACCCGATCCGGTGGCCATTTTACATTCTTTCTTCTGTTAAGATAGGGACAGGTTCCTGTGTGGAGTAGGGAGAGATAAACCACTAGCTATTTGGTACACAAAAGTTCTTTTCAGGACTGGTATAGGTGTTAGGTGTTGATAGGTTTGCTGTGCTGCTGATTCTTGCAGCAGCCTGAGTGTCTTTTGTTAGTTTAGAGAAAGGGAAAGGACGGTGTATGCTACAGGGACAGCCAGATTAGTCTTTCATCATCATCATCATCATCATCATCATTAGCTGTTACTATCAAGGTCCACAAAAGAGCTGTTCCAGTAACCACTAATCGTTCTCTTTTTTTGCCAATTTGTATAGGGACAGGAAGGAAGCAGTGTTGTCAGGCAGTGAGGGTAATTTTAAAGACTTGCTGTTATTATTAGTTCCACAAAGGTTCTTTTCAGGACTGGTATCAGTGGTACAGTAATAGGCTTGTACATGTATAATATTCTTTCTTCCAAATATAGAAAGGATATTATACTTGACTGCTGCCCTTCTGCTGCAGTCTGCTAAACATTCACAACTCACTTGTTCCACAAAAGTTCTTATAAGGACT